>NW_017805556.1:452304-453121 GCF_001891065.2 Hippocampus comes
ACCAATTACTTGTTAAAGTTTGTACAATCAGTGGGATCAGTTGCAATGCATATATGTGAATGATAAAAGTAAATTGCACATTTGTCGAAGGAAATGTAAGGTGCTTCATGAAATGTTTTGTAAAAGATATGTTCATTAAATTTCAACATTTTCCTAATGTTCTTGTGCTTCTTTATACCAAAACAAAGGAAAGACATATTGTTTTGGTTATTTATAGCAAAGTATTGTATCATTTTAATGGTCCGGCCCACTTGACATCTACCGAGGCCGTATGTGGCCCACCATGTGAAATGAGTTTGACACCCCTGGATTAGAGCCTCTAATCCCTCGTCCACAAGTATAAAGTAGGTCCGAGGACCGCAAAAATCACGAAAAAAATCAAATAAATCCCATCCAGGGAAACCCATATTGATGGACTTATCTGGCGCTTAAAGAGGGGCGGGTCTGCCATTGACAGGTGACAGCTAGCGCAACGTATAAAGAGCGGCATAACAGTTAGTTTCAATCACGGTTCATTCCGTTCGAGATCGGCAGTTTTAAATAGCGTGTAAAGTCTTTCTGTAACAGTGGTGTCTTTTATTTAGTTATTTTTGCACAGTCGTCACGTTTGTGCGGTGGCACTAGAATGTTTGTTTGAACCAAGTAATTTGCGTTACAGCTGGAGTCAATAATGCCGTGACTTCACTTCCGGGTATGGCCCTTGAGATTTGGACTCCTTTTGCTCGATTCCAGTTATGTTTGCTGAATGCTTTCTCATGTGTGGAAAAAATGAATATTGACAATACATACTTTAAAATCATGGTTGATTTAATTATTT
>NW_017805556.1:453340-453737 GCF_001891065.2 Hippocampus comes
CGCAAAAAAAAAAAAAAACTAAAGCAGGCCTGAGGATTTCACGGTAACGATCGTTACCGGTAGCGTGTCGTTTCCGTGGCGTCATTTTAACGGTACCGAAAAATAGTTTAACTATAAAAGTCACCACACACGAGTTGACTGTGTGATCAATGCGATTTCACTGCGCCTGTATGTGTGTTTGTGGTGTGGTGTGGTTTGTGAGTGTGTTTCTTCTAATTCGCTTTCATTTTGTTTTGTTTTCAGTGTTGGGGGGGACGCAACAGATAACATTATGTGCGCATGAGGGTTGCTATTTTAGTCCACAAACTGAGGAATCGCGTGGATCAAAGTTTGAGATGACGGCGAAAAAAACTCACCAAGGTCTACGAATTACGACATTTAAGAAATGGGAATGCCA
>NW_017805556.1:454550-456028 GCF_001891065.2 Hippocampus comes
TGCATAATGGGACTCATACTTTTCTGATCAGTGAGTCCTTGGGACTCGCTGCCGGTAAACTGTAAAATTATCACTGAGAGATTACCGCGTTTTCTGCAGTCAGTGATTGACTTCTTTGCAAAGTCATTTCTCAACTTGTCTTTCATGCCATGCCATGCCTGTTGAGTGTTGATTTACTTCATATTAAGAAACTACTGCACTAAAACATGAATTCATAAATGTATATCATATGCTTTTATTTTTTTTCTCAGTATAAATAATACGTACCCTGACTGTTCTACTCTTTGAATAAAAACACTTCATTCAAGCGTTAGGGAGTGACATGTGCAAGGGGTTATGATGGAGGGGTGTTGCAAATCATGAAGACCTGCCAAGTGGTATGATAGCATTGTTTTATACATGTCCTCGGCTAGGCCTCGGCTTCAAAATCAGTCCTTGGTCCTTGGCCTTGGCCTCGGAGGCAAGTCCTTGGCCTTGGCCTTGGCCTCGGACTCAAGTCCTTGGCCTTGGCCTCGGGTTGCCGGTCCTTGGACACAACACTGACATGCACACACTCACCGAACTCATTGCTTCACTTCTATTCATCGTTCATTTCATCAGTTCAATCGAGTGCCAATAAATATTTTTGCTATGAAAAGCACTTTTGTGGTGACCTGGTTTGCTCCAGTGAAAATGGGTGTGATTCAGTGAGTTAATATTTGTCAACTATGGCCTTGTGAAGCCCTTTAAGACTCATTTGTGATTAAGAGCTGACTTGCCTTTAACTGGAAACAGAACACAAAAATGTACTCTATACAATCAATAAAATCAATTCAAAGTTTCAATTCAGACTTCCTACCAAAGGCATCATCTTCAGAAGATTTAGGTTCTCCTCCAGGATCAAGCTCTGCCTCCCTCAAGTCATCACTTGGGCTGCCCTCTCTGCCAGGAGTCTCTCCTCTCTCTTCCTCGTTGCAGCTCAACTCAAAACCAAATTCTGCAACCTCCTCCTGACAAGACACACATACAAAAATGCAGTTAGGAAAGCAACTTCAGAGTAATCTTTATTCCCCAAAGTCAGTCACAGGCAGGAACGTGTTGTGGGGTGAGTTGGAGGTTTTGGAGGGTTCAGGAGCAGTTTTTTAAATATATTCCCATGGCACAGTCTTTTTTAGCACCGATGCCAAAAGTGCCATTTAGACCATTTTTTTTGTTTAAAAAAAATACAAATAAAATTGGTGCATTTGAAAGTCCCTCCCAGTCCAAAAACTCACAAACTTTGTGTTTTAAAATAATGAAGGCCTGAACACTCTTTCCAGCAAATATGAGGTACATATGATTAATCCACTAGGACAGGGGTGGCCAAACAGCAGTGTTGTGTCCAAGGACCGGCAACCCGAGGCCAAGGCCAAGGCCAAGGACTTGGAAAATTTTCCGAGGCAAGGCCAAGGCCAAGGACTTCAGAAATTTTCCGAGGCCAAGGCCAAGGACCAAGGACT
>NW_017805556.1:456263-456653 GCF_001891065.2 Hippocampus comes
ATGATATACATTTATGAATTAATGTTTTAGTGCAGTAGTTTCTTAATGTGAATATAAATAAATATTATGAATAAATCAACACTCAACAGGCATGACATGGCACGGAACACAAGTTGAGAAATGACTTTGCATAGAAGTCAATCACTGACTGCAGAAAAAGTGGTAATCTCTCAGTGATAATTTTACAGTTTACCGGCAGCGAGTCCCAGGGACTCGCTGATCAGAAAAGCATGAATCCCATTATGCATTGAGAGAGTCCCAAATTTCGAATTCTGAAAGGGTCTACTTATTCAATTGCATATGATAATAAGACAAACAACAACATATACATACAATTATAAACAAATGCTGCAAAAATTTAAATAATTCAGGAGCAGGCCTGAGGATTTC
>NW_017805556.1:457430-469075 GCF_001891065.2 Hippocampus comes
CAAGTCCTTGGCCTTGGCCTTGGCCTCGGGTTGCCGGTCCTTGGACACAACACTGATTGTTTGGAACTGTGCCTCCTGTGGGTTAATTTTGCGTCTCGGACACGGGACGCAGAGGTAACGAGATGGCTGATCTCTAAACATTCTCTGAGTACTACTATTATTACCACTCCCACTAATACTTCATTAATTAATTTAATACCTTCAACTTCACAATAATAATAAAAAATAATTAAATCAACCATGATTTTAAACTATGTATTATCAATATTCATGATTCCAAACATGAGAAAGCATTCAGCAAACATAACTGGAAGGAGGGCTCCAAGGACTCCAAATCCCAACGGCCAAACCTGGAAGTGAAATTCCGGCATTACTGACTCCAGCTGTAATGCAAATTACTTGGTTCAAACAAACATTCTAGTGCCACCGCACAAACGTGACGACTGTGCAAAAATAACTACATAAAAGACACCACTGTTACAGAAAGACTTTACACGCTATTTAATCTGCCGACCGCGAACAGAACAAACCGTGATTGAAACTAACTGTGATGCGCTAACTGTCACCTGTCAGTGGCAGACCCGCCCCCACCAAAGCGCCAGAATAATCCATCAATATGGGTTTCCCTGGCTGGAATTTAATTGATTACTTCGTGATTTTTGTGGTCCTCGGACCCACTTTATACCTGTGGACAAGGGATTCGAGGCTCTAATCCCTCATTGTGTCCGAGGACCGGCAACCCGAGGCCAAGGCCAACGCCAAGGACTTGACTCCCGAGGCCGAGGCCAAGGACCAAGGACCGAAGGTCGGTCCTCGAGCCGGTGAGGACCGGCTCGAGGAACACATCACTGCCAAACAGTCAGAGACTAAGAGCCAATTTTTTTTTTTACTGTGTTACTGCAAAGAGCCACATCATATACATGGGCACACATAAGCATCACCGCATCACTTCCTCACGAGCACGCACGCAAGCGCGCGCACACACACACACACACACACACACACACACACACACACACACACACACACACGCTCAGCCAGATTTATTGTAAATGTCACACACCAACATGATAATGACAGAAATTTACGCCTGCAGTACGAAAACACAGGCCAGTCATTTTCAACAATGAATACAGTCATACCTCGGTTTTCGATCATAATCCGTTCCAGATGGCTGCTCGAAAACCATTTTGTTCGAAAACCAAAACCATGTTTCCCATTATAATCAATGTAATACATTTTAACCCGTTTCAAGTCTAGAAAACATTTTTAAAGCTTTTTTTTTGTTTTTACTATTTTACTCCATAAACTGTATACAGATGTAATAAGAGAGCAGAAAATACGTAAAATACTGTACAAACATTTTGTATGTTTTATTTTTACCAATTTTAACATTGTAACATAAAAATTCAAGTAAAATCTCTCTCTCTCTCTCTCTCTCTCTCTCTCTCTCTCTCTCTCTCTCTCTCTCTCCCCCCCTCCCTCCCTCCCGAGGACTGATAGGCTGACGTAGTAAGTTATGTGTATTTCGCGCCCTTCTTTGAATGGCAGCGCCACCGCCGAGGCGTTTTAGACACTTGTCATTTGAAAGCCCAGGAGCCGCATTGAGCCAGCCAAAGACCCGCATGCGGCTCACGAGCTGCGGGTTGGCCACCCCTGCACTTGGACAGTGGTGTCAAACTAGTTCAATTACAGACAGACAGAGACCAACAGAGAGAGACAGAGAAAGAGCGAGAGCTAGAGACTAAGGAAAAGAGAGACAGAGAGAGCGAGACATATATTTTTTGATATTTCAAACCACATTTATTTGCTCACATCAACCAAGTATTTTACAAACACAATCCATGATAATGACAGCTAAGTCAGAAAAAGGCTCAACACTAATTCCCTATTCACCACCATGCACAACACTCTTAAGACATCAAATATACTCAAAGTTGTTTTCTTGGGAGTAGAAACTACCCATTTTCACATTTCACAACAGAAAATTGTAGTTTACATTGTGACCTCTTTTTCCTATTGTATTTAAATCCCAAAACGAACATCATGTCTGAAAACCCCTCCCCCAAGCCAATTAAACATCTCATTTAATAAGTTGAACAAAGGAAAAAGTATTTTACACCTCAGAAAGCAATGAAAATTAGTTTCTCTCTGGGAGCAGAAAGGACATCGATCAGAGACATTTGGATTAATAACTACAACAAAAGCATTCACAACAATAATGCCATGTCGAACCCTCCACTGTAAATCACCAATCCTTCTTGTTAACGGTGGTTTGTAAAGTGCTCCCCATTCAGGTGTTTGCTTCTTTGATAGGTTCAAATGTGTCCTCCGCGGAGTATCGCCCCTATCTTTCAATTTGTCTTGATTGATCACTTTCAACAGTAATACATCGTTCTGCCCAACTTAATGTTAAAAGTATAGTCAACATGATTTGGCAATACTAATAATGAACCACCAAGGTGCTTAAACAATGGGGATATGTCAAGTTCAGGAAAAGGGTCACAGTAGTCCACTCTGATTTGTCCATCACAATAAGCAGCTATCAAAGATAGCTTAGAAGCGGATAGTCATTTGCAGTCTCTCAGTAGAAGGCGGACAGTTCTGACAGACCCGGTTCTCAACAGTGATGCCATAGCAGCAGCATTGTCAAGGTGAGGGTCACAGGCCTCCACCACATGCCCCAGTGTGAAGAGCTTGGCATCACATTGTGTCTGAAGCAGGTACATCCCCCATTTAAGGTGCATTCTACGTGCAACCAGTTCTCTGAGGAGCCAGTGGAAAGAGTCAGTGTGCCTCATCCGTTTTTGGTGGAACAGTCCCCACTCTCCAAACAGTCCTTAATAAAAACATGGGATATTTCTAAGTTTACATCCACACTGGTCCATTAGTCACAAGGACTCAGCCAGACCCATCCCTCCACAGCATTCCAGTATGGCTCTGGCGACAGGTCTCCAGACTAAGACAGCAGGTCCAGTGGGGAATCTTTGGATTCATTTCAGAATCTGAAAGATGTTTTATTTTGGATTCTCCATTATATCCATCTACAGTATGTCACTCTTGACGCAGGTCAAGGCGCGCTTCTCGGTCATGCAAGAGGTTACTGCTGAAATGAAACCCGGGAGCTAGCAAAATGAGTAAAAAACAAACGTCTTTGGAAAGTTTCTTTGGGAAGGGGAAAAGGCCCAGCCAGGAGGCAGGAGAGGAGCTTACGACTTCCAATGATAAGAAGGCTACATTTAATTGACAATATTCAGAGTCCTACTTAAAATACGGATTTATCTCAACGGGAGATTCCCACGCATCAAACCCACTCTGCATAAGATGCAGCGATGGTGAGTCGTATTTTTCATGCACTTTGTATCTTACTTTGAAGGCAGGTTTAAACGTTACCATAGCGACCAGAGAGTGTTGCGGTCAGATAGGACGTTCCTTTTGTCATGATTCATGTTTATTATCATGTTTCGAAAATAACATAGTTTCCATGCAGGTCATATTCTATTATTTTGTTATATTTATCTGTCACACCTTTAAGGCCGGTCCTTGAAAATATTATTGTCTGACATTAAACCGGTCCGTGAGGCAAAAAAGGTTGGGGGCCGCTGTTCTAGACAATCCTTCTCATGTGCTGCACTCCCAATTCGAGCTCCTTCACTCAGGGGTGTGCATATGACTGTAAGGTACTGTCCGTTGTGTGTAGAGTATATAATGTCCTGTACTGTATGTATTGGCCAATGTATCCTGTGTAGCGTATGTGAATGTATTGTTCAATGCATGTAGCAGCACAGAGTTCCTGTCTTCCGAGACAAGTTTCTCCTACGGAAGACCAAATAAAAAGTCAAATCAAATCAAAATCAGACTTCAGTGTGTTCACTTCAGACTGTAGTGGACGATACTTCACATTTTGCTCGGAAGCCCTTGCAATTTTAAGATGATTATTTTTTGCCTCAGAATTTTCCTTTTAACAGCAAGCCTGAGCAAATCATCATCCATTACATTCTCATCATTATCCTCACAACGTTCGCGGGGCGTGCTGGTGCCTATTCCAACAGTCTTCGGGCATTAGGCAGGGTACACACTGAACTGGTTGCCAGCCAATCGCAGGGCACAAATCAATGAAAAAACATCCGCGCTCACAACTCACACTTAGAGACAATTTGGAGTATTCCATTAATCTGCATGTTTTTGGAACGTGGGAGGAAACCGGAGTACCCGGAGAAAACCCACGCAGGTGCGGGGAGAACATGCAAGTTCCACACCAAAAGGCCTGCACCTCTGCACTGTGAGGCCGACACACTAACCCAGGGGTCGACAACCCAAAATGTTGAAAGAGCCATATTGGACCAAAAAAACGTAAAACAAATGTGTCTGGAGCCGCAACAAATTAACAAACGCTGTATGAATCTATATTAGCTATATTAGCCTACTATCAAAAAAACTAAGTTGGCTACAAATACACAATGAGCCTTCCCAATAAAACGTTTTTTTTCCCCTGCAGTACATCCTGTAGAACAGGGGGGCCCAACCTTTTTTGACCAAAGCTCTATTTTTTGATCAACCAGCCTCCCGCCATCGACCCGTGACCGCACACTCAGGCAAACGCACACACTTACACACACATGCCATAACGAGCAACAGTCATAACGGCGGCTAAGATGAACGAGGCACGGGACGTACTTTTGTAGCGTGTTAACTTTCGTAGGTGACGTGTCCCATTTTAAAATGCTTCTCTCGGTCCTTCAGATTGCCATTCTTTGCCAGTTCCATCGGTGAATTGGACATGAAACGGCAGTTCTTCTTACAAAAGGCACCTGCCTTGCATCTCGTCCTGCTAATAGGAACATGTGTCGCAGGCTATGACGCAAATCTTCGTTGACAGAAATGTTGAAATGTAACATTTATTCGACATATTTTTACAGCATTGCAAAATGTTAGGAATGTTTGTCCTCCTACAGAAACCATATTCAAACAAAAAATAGATTTTCACTCCCCCATCTTTTTCCATTTTCAAACATTTTAAAAAGCTCCAGGGAGCCACTTGGCGGCGCTAAAGAGCCACATGCGGTTTCGGAGCCGCGTGTTGCCGACCCTCGCACTAACCAATCGACCACTGGGCCGCCCGTGTTTGATATATACAGCAGATAATTTAACAGCAGCAAATATTTTTCTTTTTTCATTTGCAATCTCGACAGTTCAACAATCCGTCAGTCCCTTTAATGGCAATGTCAAAGTGGTAGACCTTAAATATTATGGATTTATAAATATATACCTCCCCCATTTTCTCTTCTCTGTTCATATAAATCATGTAATTCATATTCATCAAGCCCAAATTGTTTTCCTTTGTCAATTTTGAACAAGGTTTCTGTGATGGTGATAACACTGAAGTTGAACCTGTTGGTTCCTTTATCTCAGACAGGTATTTTTAGGTTGTTGTTGACCCGAGATGTTTTGGCGGAAGTCTTTCGCCTTCTTCAGAGTGCCATATGGTGTATGACACGTCTTTATCAGCTGATGTTCAATGAAGGCATGGCCTACCTCTCAGATTTGACAGGCGAGCCACGCCCTCTGCTTTCCATTCACCCCCTCCAGGATGCTGCTCCAATTCGGGGAGAGCATGTATGCTCCCTCTCCCCTGTAATGAAGACGTGTCACACACCATATCATGTGACAGTCTGAAGAAAGCAAAAGACTTCTGCCAAAACAGATCTCCTACCTTTGTTGTGGGGGCGTGCTATATACGAGGCCGATGGCGCGCGATGTTATGGCGCGCGATGTTATGACGCATGACGTACTGCCCTATGTCATCACGTAATAATAATAATAATAATACATTTTATTTATAAGCGCCTTTCAAAATACCCAAGGACACTTTACAACCAAACGAGCAATAAAACCACAGATAAAATTATAAATAATAAAAGTGATGAGTTTAAACTGTATATGCAATTTTAAATAGGTGGGTTTTAAGATGAGTTTTGAATATAGGAAGAGAGTCAATATTTCGGATGTCGGGTGGGAGTGAGTTCCAGAGTTTGGGGGCAGAGCGGCTGAAAGCTCTGCACCCCATCGTGCTGAGACGGGCAGAGGGTACACAGGCGGATGAGTTCAGAGAGGTCAGGTGGCGCGAGGTCATTTAGAGATTTGAAAACAAATAATAGGCTCTTGAAAATAACTCTAAAATGTATAGGGAGTCAGTGATTCGATTTAGATTGTTTTCGATTCACTCCAATATCAATTAATATATCCTTTACATATATTTATGGAAAATCAATTTTTCTGCAATATCAAAGACATGATAAAAACTCCACAAACAAATTCCCCATTCAATTATGCTGAGGCAGTAATGATTTAGTAATGAGTTACGAATGATTGAGTTTATTTTATTTAAAGTACTGTCATGCATGTTAATCACCTAAGAGTTCCACAAATATTGTTTTCATCATTTATGAAAAGTTCAAAATATAATTTTTTTTCATCAGGGCCGATGAGTTTTTGCACAGCCATCTCGTTACCTCTGCGTCCCACGTCCTTGATGCATAACTTTCCCGCGGGATGGACAGTTCCAAATAATGTGCGTTTTTGGGACGCAAGGAAATTTCTCAGTCAAAAAAAAAAAAAAAAAAACTACGGCAGGCCTGAGGATTTCACATCACGATCGTTACCGGTAGTGTGTCGTTTCCGTGGCATCATTTTAAAGGTACCGAAAAATGGTTTAACCATAAAAGTCACCGCACACGAGTTAACTGTACGCGATCAAGTCTCTCCTGCGTGATCAACGCGATTTCACTGTGTCTGTATGGGTATTTGTGGTGTGGTGTGTGAGTGTGTTTCTTCTAATTTACTTTCGTTTTGTTTTGTTTTTAGTGTTGGGGGTACGGAACAGATAATGTTATGTGCGCATGCGGGTTGCTATTTTAGTCCACAAACTGAGGAATCGCGCGGATGAAAGTTTGAGATGGTGGTGAAAAAAACTCACAAAGGTCTACTAATTCCGACATTTAAGAAATGGGAATGCCAGTCTGATTTTTCGTATGAATCGTCCAAAGGGCGTATCACTAAACTCACCTGGGATGTATGCACAGAAAACAAGAGCGAGATATGACGGAAGGCACGATTATGAGGCAAGTTTGTCATTAGATCTATAGGCTAATCGCTATGAAAAATATTATGAAACAGTATTGGTTTTTCTATAATTTATTGGTTGTAGCATGGTAACTTTAGGAATAAAACATTCGTCACAAGGTGTAGTAATGCTAATGTTAACTGTTGGTAGAACTAATGACGTGTGTACGATTCTTTCGTCAAATTGGTTGTAGATTACACACGCATCGTCTTGGGAAGAGGATGTCAAGCCACATCAATACTTAGCTGTATTAATGATTACCAGTAAATTAATCTTTGCAGTGTGAGATTGGAAAAAAACACTGATTTTGTGGTACAGTATGCTGTATTCATGATGCCATATGAGTACACCAGTTTTTGATCCATTTATTTTTTTGAATAAACTTGGGAGTACACAACTGCTGATGTAATGTTCATTGTTAATGCATAGTTTTCAAACATTTACCATTGAAACATTATACTTTTGCGTTTCAGAATTCTTGATTATGAATATCAGTCAAAATAGAAAAGTGGGTTCCCATGATCAAAGTTTACGGAACCCAAAATTAGTTACCGTGGTTTCCCATTGTATAATCCAACAGAACAGAAAAACGGTTACCGTGAATTTCCGAAATCCTCAGGCCTTCTACTGAATTATTAACATTTTTGCAGCATTTGTTTACCATTGTATGTATATGTTGTTGTTTGTGTTATTATCATATGCAATTGAATAAGTAGACCATTTCAGAATTCGAAATTTGGGACTCTCTAAACGCATAATGGGACTCATACTTTTCTGATCAGCGAGTCCCTGGGACTCGCTGCCGGTAAATTGTAAAATTATCACTGTTTGCGCATGTTCAAGGTTTCAAAAATGCTAAACTTTATGGGAAAAAAATGTCTACAAAAACAATAGTTACATCTCAGCAATCGCTGCTCGGGCCCGAATAATTCCGACAAAAACAATGGGGACCTTGCAACAGTCGCTGCACAGACTCTAATAATAAGAAGAACAATATCTTCTGCAAAAACGAAAGGGCTCTCGCAGTGGTAGCTGCTCCGACCATAACTAGAGCGGCAAGCAGCTATGAAGGGCCCTCACAGCGCAGGCCACTTTAGGGTACTGGCATGTTGAGATTCTGGCACATTGAGGTACAGGTGCACGGGATTTTTTTTTTTTAATGGCACATAAAACTTGGTGAAACAGAACTGGGGCCAGTGCTTTAAATATTTGTGATTGTGAGACTCCAAAATGTTTTTTTCCCATTTTGTCAGGCTTGATGTATGTGAAAATGTTCATGTTTTCATGCATGTTTAGACCAGCAAGATTTTTTTTTTTTCGAAATGGTAAACACAACATCACCCTGCCAACAGTGTTTGATGATATAAAAATCATTGCTTTTACTTTTTATCTTGGACATCTTTAGATGAAACATCAACAGTTTCAAGATAATCGAATATCTGGGAAGAGTTCTTTAAAATGTTTTCTCTATAAAAGGAAAAAAAAAAAATGGGGCCAAATTTGAAAGAAAATTCAAAGTGGCGGACTTTCTGAAGCACATGGTGAAGAGGAACAAGTATATTTTATGTGATGTTTTTGGTTTGTAGGAAGGTTTAGGCATGTTTTTGCTCAAGTACCAGGAGCGAGTGTTCCCTGAGAGAAAGGAGTGCATGTCCCTTGGGAACGGGGTGTGGGATTGCTTGAGCAAAACATGATTATTTTGAGAGTCAGATGTGTATGACACCTGTTATCGAAGAAGAAGGCTGTTCGGCGGCGCCAGAGAGTTTGGGCTGGCCACCCTCCCCTCTGTGGCACACGAACATTTGAGCGTAGAAAAGGAATCGGGAGCTAAACTCTGGTAAAGTCTGCTGCGGGATGCGTACGGACGCCCAGCTGGTTGAATGCACACTCTGCCGGGGAGGTTGGCTCTCCTTCCCAGAGCGTTACGGTGAGAGTTTGATTGTACTTAGTGCATTTAACCAACTTGTGATTGTATTGCTGTGCTGATTCTTTGTGGCGGAATAAATGACGCTCATATTCTAGCAAAGTTCAGTGTCTTGTGTTCATTTCTGTGTGTCTATTCTCAACGATCCTGCTTGAGTAAATAAAGTATTGGAGTAACAAAATATTGTGAAAGTGTTTCAAAACAAATGGCTGCAAGAGACTTTTTTGTAGAGCTTGGGTAAAGGACAAAGATAATTATAAGTAATTGGATATCTTATTAGCAGAGATTTGTTTTTGTTAACTTCAAACATTGTTTATCAACAGCAGAACAGCTACAGAACAATAAAAAACAACACAGTGAACGACTAAAAATTGACCCCTCAGGAATAATGAATATGCCATAAAATGTGAACATATTTTTTCCCAAGTTACGATCCTACATACAGTACATCATTAGCATCATTGCTACTTGCAAATGTGCATAATCAAAAGATGGCACGATTGATTTCTGCTTTCATCCGGTGGTTGCTAGCTAGTTATGAGCAGCAAATCTGCTAATAATTATGTGGGGAGCCTGTGCAAACCTTGCTTGAAGTTTCGTGTTTTTCCACTTCATTATTTGGGTGCTACTCGATCAATTGATTCAACAGGATTGTTGTATTGCCTTGTCTTTGACAACATAGCTTGCACAAGGGCTTACTCTTCCATATAGCTCTGTAGAGACCACCACAAAAGCCGGGGAAGAATTCTCATCAATATAGCTTCATCTTTGGAATTCATGGCTGCCAATCAGCTGCGACTTTAGCTGCAGGTTTGGTCATTCTGTTGCAATTATTTTTTATTACTTCTTTAATTTGTAGGCGGATTCTGTTTACTTCAACTTGCAAACCAAAGTTTGAAGGAAAACCTGGATTCTGATCGCCTGCAGCGCCACAAATTTCCGCCACGTCTGATGGAACAAATATGCTCACAGCTCACAGCTGGTCATATAACACCACGATTCTCAATCATATAATGCAGCCAGGTACCAAATGGACCATGGCCTAGTACCAGTACACAGCTGGGGACCACTGCTCTGGGACAAGAGGGCAAAAAGTGTGACATTCAAAAAGCGGGCATTCAAAAAGGTCACTTCCTGTACATCACAGCATCTGGCTGCAACGGACTTGTTTGCACATCTCGGGGCGCAACATGTACCTCCCAACTGTTGTATCCCAAGATCAAACATACCGGGATTGGATTTTGTTTTTCCATACAAAGTGGAACTATAGAGCGATTTATTTTTTTTAATTGTCCTGAATTACTCTAAAATATCAAAATTTTCATGAGGCCCAATGAGTCTGGAAAGTTTGGTGATCATTTTTAGGTCTCCGAAAATGTGATTCATTCACAGAATAAAGAAATAAATTCCACATTCACAATATGAGCCTCGGAATGTTCGCTGCTCGGGGGCCGAATTAACATTTAAAAAGGAAATTAGCGACCCTCGTGAGGATTGGGAAAAATCAATGGATGTTATTTCAGAAGTGTGTATCAAACCGAAAGCACGTCAAACTAATCACTATGCAAGAAGAAGCTTGCAGTTACAAAAAGGTTGGTGATACTTGCCGTATATGAACACCAAATTATTTCAATGACCATTCAGCTTAGCATGCTGGAGTGGCCCTTGACAAATGTCCAGTTTCTCAAATCAAGTTCAAGTCCACATTATTGTCAAATGTACTTTATGTGCAAATGACCTCTTTGGAGAATATATGTGATTTTACACCCCTGAAATAATGTGTTTACCTGATAAGGGCTGTCTTGTTCAGTTGGTGAATCATTTCCCTCAACAATTCTTCTGGTCGCCACATCAATCTGACAAATGCCTGCTGTCTCCATTCGGTCAACCTGCATAGCCAAGGGAACAAAGCTTGTAAGTGATAAATGCTACCCAAAAAGAAGACATGAAAGAAACAACTCAGCTCAACTCAAGATATGGTGCAAATATATTTAGAAATTCAGCTACATGTTTGGATAATCAAATGACAATAAGAGTAGTACTTTGACTTCCAAGTTAAATTCATTTCGTGACAACGGTAGTCACTGAAAATTGCTCGAATCTAAAATTGTTTCCCATTTGAAATCAATTGAAATGCTATTCGTCCGTTACAGCCCCCTCAAAAAATAGACAAAAATACATATACAGTAAATATTCCCATCCCCGGAATTCTATGAAAAGGAATATCCTTCACCCGGAACAAAAGCCTGTGCATTAACATTTTGACTACGATATTACATGTTACCGGAACTTACGTAAGCGGAAATTCCACTACCCGTAACCCGGATTGAGACGTCATGCCGCGGGAGCTTAAATACACGCAACGCCCACCCGATGCTACGGAACGACGACAGCGAGACACATTTTCACTTCGCGTTTTTCGATCATCAGATTCGAAACGACGACGTGTAAGTGAGTTTTTATTGGCGTGCGTTTTACTGTAATTGTGAATGATTTTAACTTTATTCACTTAACGTCCTGTAGAACGCGGCACTAGCTTAAAAGCAGCACCCACTCGACACGACCGAACAGACTGTTCGCTTCGCCGTTTACATTCAT
>NW_017805556.1:469312-472681 GCF_001891065.2 Hippocampus comes
TCCTGATGACAAGCCACCATCCAGCGAGGAAGCAATGCAAATGGCAACAAATCCATCAGTATGCACAAGAATTACCAGACATCGGTGATCAACGGGACAGTTACTTGCAACTAGCAACAAAACTGTATGACACGCAGGCAAACATTGTCATAAACCAAAGAATGCATCCAACCAAACAATCCAAAATAGACACATTTTTTTCCCAAGACAGAAAAAAATTAAACATTAAAATACTGTACGTATTTTACTGTTGTGATTTTTTTTGGATACACCTGTATTGCAGTTTTTGTTATATAAAGTTTTTGGACAGTATATTTTTGTATTTTATTGATTGTGTTGTTACACGTGCATTTTTGTCAACATACTTGCAGGTTCATCAAGGACATGTACCATGCTCATTTCCCAAATGAGGAATTTCTGTTATCAGGACAAATTGGACAGCGCAAACACGAGTCCGCACTAGAGAATATTGACTGTACATATCCAGTGCCCTCCATTATTAATACATTTGTTTAAAAAAAACGGCCTTTTGCCATCGACACAACACCTAATCTTATCCTGTAATTCAGGTAGGGAAGAGAGAATCAAGTGGAACCAGGACTGTCATTCTGGTTCTCTTGCAATCGTTCATATTTTAAAATGTCGGTGGTAAATTTCGATGCTTATTTCGCAGTGCGTGAGAAGTACGAATGAAGAAGGACCAATAGGAAATGTGTGTGCGCGCCGCCCAGCACTTTCCCGTCACCAGAGAAGCGGCACGGGCATACAGCAGCTCAGCGAAGCCCGTCCGCACTAGCCGCTCCACTTCCCACAGAAGGGCCTGCGCTGGATGCATATGTGGTCTCGAGCAGGCGTCTTTGGACGTGCACTGTACCCTTCCCGCCGATCTCCCCAGCTACGGGAGACTTCGGACGCCACAGTGGCGGCGATCACCCTTCGCAGGGTCAGCCGTCTTTTCCGGGCTGGCCTGGCGAACTGCCATAGCGCATGCATACATGGATGCAAACATTAATCTGGGCTCAAGGGTGCACCCAATTTGGGTGCAAATGTCACAATGGTGCAACTGAAAAAAATTTGAGGTTGGCAACCTGCTGATATGGGAATGAAAAAGGTCTCCTCAAATATAAAGCCACACTCAAATAACATGCATGTTGTGGTCTCAACCAATCAAGAGAGAGTGAAGAGCAGGACTTTACTCTGATTGACTGTGGTCTACATATTCGTGTAATTTCTTTCTTTCTTTCTTTCTTTCTTTCTTTCTTTCTTTCTGTATGTATGTATGTAAGTTGCTTTATTGAACACTCAACACAGCTGGCAACTCGCGCGGGTAGACACGTGGAGTTGATCCTCTATGTCAGTGGTGTCAAACTAATTTTTGTCGCGGGCCACACTGTTGTGACCATTCCCTTGGAGGGCCGTGATGACTGTGAAACCATATAAAGAAGAAGCGGGGGATTTGGTGCAGAACTTGAGACAATATTCACATGTTTATCCATTCTAGGTTCACAACATAAGTGCTAACTTACTAATTTTTGAGAGCTACATGTGCGGAAGTGTTTTTCTCGGCTCAAACCATGCTTCCATGTAAGGAGAATGATAGGAGTCTGTCGGGTTATTTTTCCTCTCTTCTTCCCTATTGTTGTCCATCACATCTAAAATATCACGGTGCTTAACAGCGAACTGCCAGGCTTCTGGTTCTGTCCCCCGCTGTTGGTAATTGTTTTGTTTCTGTTCCTATTGAAAGTTTGTAACTGGCCAATAAATTTGATTCTGATGAATGCACAACTAATCAAGGTAAGAACTTCAAGATGCCTAATTTGATTTGTAAATCTGCCATCCCCTACTGATCTGTATAAGACGTTTTCTACAACTACTATCGATTGACTAAATTGTGATAAAATGAGGCGACACTGTTCTTTCTCTTCATTTCATGGAGCAATACAGAAAAGCTGACTTAACGCAGATGTCTCCTAAAAATGATGTCACGTCATTGCCAGTGACAGTAAATGAACTGTCTGTGTCATTGAATTACATTTATTATCTACCCGTGTGGAGTATGTTTCCAATAGTCAGGTCAAGTGGTTAATTTACACTTTAAATCGTTGCTTTCCTATCACTTGTTCTGCTTCAACCCAGAGTTTGGTGAAATGTTTCGCACTTTATAAGTAATGAAAATAAAATGTAATGATTATTATTATTATTATTATTATAACTTAAATCTGCACACGAGGGGCAAAGAATACTTTTGATAACGACAGTGTTACACGGTGTTTTAATTTTGCAGATAAATTCCGAACATAATTCTAACTTTATTCGTATATTACTGCGCTTTAATTTGAGGGTCGTTTTTAAATGCCGGTGGAAAATTTCAAGTCAACTTTCAAGCCGCGGGGTCAATGTTTGCTCTCTGCAGAAATAGGTTTGTTCTCCGCGGAATTAATTTTTCTCTGCAGATGTCTGAGGAAACTTATGAGCACACGAAGAACGTCGCGATACAACAAATGTCGTTAGCCAGACGAAGACCGAGCAACTTATTTTATTCCGATTTATTTCTATAAATACAATCAAGTGGTCGCATTCCGGCGTGACGTTGACATTTTCATTGACAGCACCTTAGTGGGTAACAAACACAGACGTAATCTTAATTCAGTACAGTATTGAACCTTATCTTGGCGTGAGTTAGCATTTGTTAGCCGTGCAAATCCTATGCTAACAGGAGACACCAGAAGTGAACTTCGGTAAATTTCACATGTGGAACGGCCACTTCAAAAGCAACTAAATCTGGTTCGAAGTGGTGGATAAAAGGGGGCCAGCTGTCAGATACCAAAAAAAAATCTAACGAGAAAACTAAAATAAAAATCCAGCGTATTTACCTGTTTCAATGTGCTGCCGGCGGTGTTACTAATGTCAAGCTAGCGCTGAAAAGCGGCGTGCGTGTGTATGTGTGTGTGTGTGTGGGGGGGGGGGGCTCTAGAACATCCCGTAAGACCCTTTCACAATAAAGGTAAGGCATTTGACGACGCAAAGGCAGTGAACGATTTTTTTAATTAAACGTTACTGTATCTTCTTTCCCTTTCGGCTTTGCCACAGCGAATCAGTTGCCTCCATCTAACCCTGTTTAGTGCATCCTCTTCTCTCACACCAGCTACCGTCGTGTCCTCTTTCCCTACAGTACATCCATAAACCTCCTTTTTTGGTCTTCCTCTAGGCCAGGGGCCCCCAACCTTTTTTGCCCCACGGACCGGTTTATGTCAGACAATATTTTCAGGGACCGGCATTTAAGGTGTGGCGGAAATAATACAACAAAGTAATATGGTATGAGCTGCATGAAAACTGTGGTGTTTTCGAAATATAATAATAAACACAAGG
>NW_017805556.1:477241-479741 GCF_001891065.2 Hippocampus comes
TCTTGAACACGTTGTCGGTGTCACCATCTTCTGAAACTTTACTGGCGTCATCTCGTCTGTTTTTACTGTCCTTGTTCCTACGGCGACATGTGTCGTCTTTGTGTGTGTTTTTACAACTTTTACAACGACTGCACCAAGTTTTCTGTCGACATTCTTTTGCTCTGTGGCCTTTGATCCCACACTTGAAACACACCATATCGGTGTCATCCTTGATCCGTTCATGGGTGTTGGTCTTTGTTTGTCGCCGTCCATTTCGACCCTGGGCCTGTGTCTTCATCACACTGTCACCTGACTCAGTGTTTAGTTTCTCAGTTGCTTCATAACTTCGTAGTTTAGTCTTGAAATCTGCAAACTTGATTTGATCATCTGAATGTGCCACATGTATTGCGAATGGTTTAAAACTCTCTGGTAGTCCTTTTAATACCATGGCAACAAGTAGTCCATCTCCCATCGTCTCACCTGCATTCCGCAGTGCTGTGATGGCGCTCTCAGCTCTGATAATGTAATCTGTAACACTTTCATCGTTCCCTTTTGAAGTGACGTGAGCGTGGTGTACAGATTTATTATCCGTGGTGTTCCTTTCCCGGCATAATACTCTCTTAATATCTTCAGAGACTTTCTTCCATCATCAGGCGCGTCCCTCATAATCAGTGAAAGGCTTTTGTCATCTAACATTTGTATGAATTCAGCATAAGCGTCTGCATTTTTCTGTGCATCAGTCTCTCTTTCGGGGCTTGTCACCGACTCTCCTAGCACCGTCTTCTTCAGTCCCAATAAATGAAAATGTCCAAGCATTTTTGTTTCCCATATTTCGTACTTAGCTTCATCTCCGTCGAATGCCAGTCGGAGTGGCCTGCTTGCCGCACCTCGTTCTCGATCCATTTTGCTGTAGCGTTACTCCGCTCTTTTAGCCGGTTAGCGATAGCCACGTTAGCTCACCGCTCCTCTACAGTTGGATCCACTGGCTTCTCTTTTATCTCCCAAACATCAGCTGCGTTTCCTGGGCCCATAACCTGTTGAGATGTGTGCTTTGTTCGGGGTATATTTGGGAAAATAATGACGAGAGATGAATTTTCTTCACTTAACTCAAACTCGTGGCATGTTTATTTGCCGACTGCACAGACAGCAGCCGCTTCTCATCACCACTGAACAAGAAGAAGACATTTCGCACCGAATACAGACCGGATATGGCGTATAATTTGGGTTGCCAGATCCGTTCTAAATAAACCAAGTCTGATGTCCCAATAACACATTTCAATCATAAAGAACACATCACATTACAGAAATGAGGATACAAGATGTCGTTTCTTAACAGAAATCAAGAAAACGGAATTAAGGCAAGTTCTTTCTGTGCGGCCCGGTACCAAATGCTCGGCGGACCGGTACCGGTCCGCGGACCGGCGTTTGGGGACCCCTGCTCTAGACCTCCTACGTGGCAGTTCAAGGCTCAGCATCCTTCTCCCAATATATTCACCCTCTCTCCTATGGACATGTGCAAACCATCTCAGTCTGGCCTCTCTGACTTTCTCTCCAAAACCTCTAACATGAGTTGTCCCTCTGATGCACTCTTCCATGATCCGATCCAACCTGGTCACTCCCAAAGAGAACCTCAACATCTTCATCTCTGCTACCTCCAGCTCTGCCCCATGTCTTTTCTTCAGTGGCACTTTCTCCAGTCCAAGAAACGAAACAATATTTATCTGGTAGTCTGACAGCACGACCATCGTAACTACAAAAAGTCGTGTAGTTTGCAAGGCCATGATACGGACCACCCTCTGCCGGGACACGACAGTAAAGATTGATTTTTTACTGTCATTTTGCTCGCTCAATAAATGTATTGTTTTGATCACATGACGTGAGTGAAGTGATCAAAACAACTCCAACGTGCTCAACTTTTGTTCCGAATCAGCTTCTGGTTACAACGTGACTCTTCTCATTCATTCCCTCAGCTTCGCTGTGCTTTAAACTGTGTGGACGCTGAGCGTCTACAGCATGGACGCTGGGCATCTCGAGAGTTCAGAGCCCATTGTCCCAATGCATTGAAACGAGACGAGTCATTGGATAAATGCTGGTTTTGTCCCGCCCATCAGACGCTCAGCGTCTCTGGCAGTCTATGGACAGTGGGCGTTTATCGGCTGACCCGGACGCTCAGCTTTTCTGCATGATGATTGGATGATCTTGTCTGAGGCTGAATCTCTTTTTGATTGACAGCGAAATGAGCCAATCACCGATCTTTTGGTGTTGGCATCCATGGGAGAATTTTTTTCAATTCTCATTCTGTTCTGGGTTGAACTGGAGACTTCTTCTAATAATCTTAGCGACACTCTCTTTGTTGAAAACGACTAGTGACACATTAATATTTTATATCTGGTGTGTTTTATTGTAGTTGCTTGTGTTCGCAGACTGACTTCTATCAACACAATTATCTTGTTGGTATGACAGGGTCACAGATCATTTTCTTGAAAAGGAACGGAGAGCAGAATTAACGTATAAATAAACG
>NW_017805556.1:480822-485287 GCF_001891065.2 Hippocampus comes
CTAACAGGTAGTTCCGTTTGCTTTTGCCCAGAATGGTGCTAGTCTACTCGAATGCTTTCATTTCCGGTAACTTTCCAGTTAATTTTCCAATTAAAAATCACGTAGTTCCTAGTTGAAAACAGCAGAGTATTCATTGCATACTTCGGTAGTGTACAAGCAAGTTCTACAAGGAAACAAATATATCATTCATATTGCGCAATGGAACCAACAAGAAAGAGAAGTAAAACGAAGCACAGTGGAAGGTTTCTTCAATGGATATCGCAGTTTAATGGCGCAATAATGCCTGGTAAGACTGAAGAATATGCTCATTGCACAATTTGCAAACGCGAAGTAAAAGTTCTTGCATCTGGAGCTCATGATGTAAAAGAACATTTGAAGTCTAATTTGCACCAAAGGAATGCCCGAGAATCACAAAAGCAGACAAGTATAAAATATAAAATGCTTTGGTATGTTATAAGGATTTTTTGCTCTTTATAAGGATTTTTTTAGTAGTTTATACAGGTTGACGCTCCGAAAAGTTGACAGGTATGCAAGCTGAACTGTTGAAAGAGACCAAAGCTCTTTGATGTGTAACGTCCGTTGCGTCAGCACTGATTGGTTGAAGCCAGAAGACGTGAGTGCGTACTAGGGTGGTCCATTTTGGAAAAGTTTGTCGGATTCGTCGGGCCGGGTCGGAAATCTTGTCGATACTATGACACAAGGATGTGTGCAAAATTTTATTCCGATCGGATAATTTTATCCCGTCCCGCAGAGCGACCAAAGTTTCCCCTATGGAAAGAATGTTACGGGGCTGAATGGTAGTACGGTTTCTCCCGTACAGTAAGGATTTTGTTTTGCTCAGTTCGCACTTGCAATAATTCAAAGACGGAAGACAGGAACGCATGTATTGCAAAAAAGGCAACCGTGGTGATCCTGCAACACTGGTGAGATTGTTGGTCCATGTTAACTGGTCCATCTATCTATCTGTCCATCTCGTGCGTGCCATCTCATGCCTACTTCGCGCACGGGTGCAACGCCCGGTGTCGCTCCACGACCTGCAGAAGGTGCTGTCGCTGTTCCTCGTCGCGCGTAATGGCGCCGCAGAACGCGCTGATGAGGGCGACGCCCCTCTCCGCAAAGTCGTTCACCACCCGTAGGTGACGAGCGCGCCGACGAGCCGTGGTGATGTTCGATGTCGAAAAGCGTCCTCAGCTCAGCGTCCAGTAAGAATTCCGGCGATTCTCGACTTCAATTGAAAGATATTAGCTCGCCAGTAGGTGACCGTTGTGTGTTAGGCGTGCGTTTGAGTTTGTCTCCGGCTGCTGAGAGCAGCGATGGAATGGTTAGTTAGTCAGGAGGTGATCGTTCGGGCAACATTCAGCCCAGCCAGTGTCACGCATGGCAAAATACACGGTTAAAATACACATGTTCACCCTATTGAGACCAGTTGTTATGGTGGAAACTTTGGCCGCTTTGCGGGACAGGAAAATATCATCAGATCGGAATGAAATTTTGCACAGAACCTGGTACCATAGTATCGACAAGAATTCCGAAACAATCACACACGAAAAAAAGCAAGCAGTCTTCTTTTGTGATGTTTTCAGAGACTTTTACTACAACATCATTCTGTTTTCATTTGTTTTGGGAAGTTACACTTTGCAGTCTCCGCTTTCGAAGGCATGTATTCTGGAGTCGTATGACCTACCAGGTGGCTATCTGGCTATCCAAGGAGAAAATGGTCATTGTGAGCATAATTCCATCTTTAAATCCAAACAAGTGGCAAACCCTAAATAAATAAATAAATAAATAAATAAATACATTTTGACATCTTTAGGACAGGGAGAAATTTGAAATATATTGAATCTAATTGAAAACCAGTTGAAATTTAAAAGATTTAAGACCGTGCAGAAACCTTTTCTAAAGATTCTATTACTTGTGATGCATCCACATTGTGGGT
Source organism: Hippocampus comes (assembly GCF_001891065.2). Taxonomy (NCBI): domain Eukaryota; kingdom Metazoa; phylum Chordata; class Actinopteri; order Syngnathiformes; family Syngnathidae; genus Hippocampus; species Hippocampus comes. The sequence goes on from NW_017805556.1 coordinate 482,759, forward strand.
GATTTATATTGTGATGGTTACATTTTAGAATGAGTATCAAGCAAAGTAGTAGACTGATACAGTGAAACTCCTCTACAACGAAACCTACATGAGCGAAAATACCTCCTAGTGTGAAAATATTTTCATGCATGAAAGCCATTCCCACTTTTCTGCTCCCCCTACAACGAAAAGTTCCCCTGTTCCGTTATAAGAAATCGTTTTCTCTACTCTTGCCTCGCAAAGAGATTCACTACAACGAAAACAAGCCTTCCGCATGCCACAGCGACCTCTACTGCTTCATTCGGAAACGGCAACAGCAACCACCACACTGGTTTACACATGCGCAATAGTACAGGAAGTATTTGTTTCAGACGCAGCACAAACGTTGCATTGCTAAAAGGACGACAAAACGGACCTTTGCATACCAAGGAGTGAAGAAAAGAAAAGCTTTAACGCTTGAAGACAGGATAAAGGTAATAAAAATAAAAGATGGAGGAAGCAAAATAAGACAATGTGCAAGAAATTGATGTAAGTGAAAGTAAATGCTGATCGTAAATGTCGCAATTTCTTTCCCTTTTTTTCTTTCTACGCTGGCTATATGAAGTGTCACATAAGTGTATGCTCATACTTATGCACTATTGGAATAAAAATAAAAAGTACACATATATGTTTTTTGGTGTGTGTTCGTGTTTACGTCTGAGATAAATTTGCTACAGTGAAAAGTCCCCTGTTGTGAAATATTTCTTGCTACAAACGTGATTTCGTTGTTGAGGAGTTTCACCGTATAATACATCAACTTCAAAATGCCTATCCAACTTTTTCACAGAAATGTGTCGAGGTAGGTGTTCTTCTGCTTACCACTTCTACAACTGAACTACTCTTTTGTGCATCACCTCCAGGGGTCAAGGCCAAGGTACAGATAGCGTTGTGGTCCATCACCAACAAAGGGCATTGCAGCCTGGCGGGTCTGTCAGCTTTAGACAGTAAATCTGCTCACCGAGTCTTTCAAGAGAAAATAGTAGGTGGGCAATGTTGTTTTTCTTGGGTAATAGTGACGTATGCATACATTAAATATGACTGCTCGCACATCGCAGAAGCAGAAAACACGCTTTACAGAACAAAATCATGCCGTCCTCATGCTGTTCTGTGGGTTGTCAGAATAGAAAGAGCACACACAGAGAGTTCGTCTTTTATAGAATTCCTGCTGGTCAACACCCCTTCAAGAAAAAAACGGTGAAAGTTGTGGCTACAAGCTTTACAACGTGAGAATTGGACTGACGAGGCAATTAAGAATGCTTGTCTTTGCAGTTGCTCACTTCGTCTCTGGTAAGTACTTGGGAATTAGATATAGCATGTCAAATTATATTATATGTGATGAAAGCCCAGAATAATGTTCAATTTGTGAAAGTAACAAATGAGTGAAGCAGTTGATATGTAGTCTTTACAGTCAAACGTGTTTACAATTTGTGTGTGAAGTAACTCTTCAATGCTTCGTGCACATTTTAAAAACAAACATATACAGCCATACTAACGCCAAATGATAAAAACAAGCTTCACCACACACACACACAGGTGTGTGTGTGTCTATCTATCTATCTATCTATCTATCTATCTATCTATCTATCTATCTATCTATATCTATATAGATATAGATATATAGATATATACACACATACACACATACACACACACATTTTTTAACTGAATCAAATCATTCCCTCCGTTTTTAGAGAAATATTGTACTGTACTGTTGACACGCGGCGCCGCCGACGCATTCTGATTTAAAGGGTTAAAAGCATTAAAAAAACGGCACAAAAAAAAATTCCGTGAAACAGCGAAGCCGCGGAAAGTGAACCGCGATAGAGCTAGGGATCACTGTATACATATATGTCTGTTTTTACTTATTTATTTATATATATATTACTGCATATTTATAATTTACATCCTTAAATTTAATTTTTAAATTTTACAGGAAAAGCATCCCTGGAACATGGTAGTCTAGATTTTGTTCCATCGATATTTTCTTATACAGCAGCTGTGTCATCGAGTGGACACGTCAAAACATGCAAGGTAAAACTGTAAAACCCAGCAGAATTATAGTTTGTCTTGAAAATGAATTTATTACAAGATATACAGTATAGACTGATGTACGAACACCAATTCTTTTTTTTCCACAGATATCAAGCCGACCATGAAGATACTATGACAGCTGCAGAAATTTTAGTGAGCCTACATTTACAAGTAACTTGTAAGTCGTCTGAAAAATAATGTCCACTCATTTGGTAATAACAAAGCAAAACAAAAAAGCCCACAGGTAAAAATTTTATATACATGTATGTGATATGATTTATTTTACAGACGATCAACCTGTACCCGTTGATTGTGCAGCTGCCACCATCACAACAGAGCAATGTCTGATCAACTTTCGATGAAAGTTCTTCAGGTGTGAGATCACATGCTGACTCTTCATCCAAAGTTGTAACTGGCTCAGGAAGACAGTCCTCGCACTCTGAAGCAGTGTTTCTGTCTGTGGAGTCCTCATGTGAATAA
>NW_017805556.1:488888-489310 GCF_001891065.2 Hippocampus comes
GAGAAACTCGAGAAATACCAAGGGCTCAGAGAGGAGCTGGAGAGAGCCTGGAAGGTAAAGGTGACAGTCGTGCCTGTGGTGGTCGGAGCACTCGGGGCAGTGACCCCCAAACTAGATGAGTGGTTGCAACAGATCCCGGGAACAACATCGGACATCTCAGTCCAGAAATGTGCAGTGCTGGGAACAGCAAGGATACTGCGCAGAACCCTCAAGCTTCCTGGCCTCTGGTAGAGGACCTGAGCTGAATGAGGGATGGACACCACCCGAGGGGTGAGACGAGGATTTTTTTTTTTTTTAATATATATATATTTTATTTATTTTTTTTTCCCCCACAGATATCAACGCCGACCATGAAGATACTCTGACAGCTGCAGAAATGTTAGTGAACCTACATTTACAAGTAACTTGTAAGTCGTCTGAAA
>NW_017805557.1:0-612 GCF_001891065.2 Hippocampus comes
ACCTATATTCCCTAAATGATCCATGTCCATTTAATTGAATACAATAATTACTTTGACTTTTTTGTATTTTGACGAGTAGAGTCAATAATTCATAAGGTTTTAATATAATACAAAAATGACGCAACACCTGGCTTTTTATGCATTATAATAAATATAAAATAAAACCAGATTCTGTATCCCCACCAAAATGTATCCCTATATTCCCTAAATGACCCATGTCCATTTCTAAAGCACTGTGGGCAAATAAAACACAAAAAATATTTTTGAAAAAGCACTTTATTGCTCACTTATTCACTTCCCTTGTTGTCGCAACTCCTTTTCGATCCTCTGCTCAAATTGGTCTCTTTCACTGAAATAAGGTTGTAAAACATGAAATGCAACAGAAACTGAAATGTTTTGAAATGTGTTATTTGGGACATGAGAAAGGGAGTAAGGATTTAATTGCATTTTAGTTGAAAGAGAATTAGATGGTTTACTCTTACCTTGTGTGTAACGTTTGTCCAACAATAAATAAGTTTTCGGCATGTGCCACTGAGACCTTGTGGGTCACGGCGAGACCATAAATAATAGCCTATTATGCTTAGGAAATTCCTTTTCCATTGATGGAAACCT
>NW_017805558.1:0-10332 GCF_001891065.2 Hippocampus comes
GTTGAGCTTTAGACACCTTGGGAAAGATGATAGCCAAAAATTGGTTGCATACACTGATGCATCTTTTGCAAACCTCTCTGATGGGGGCACCCAAGGTGGGCACTTTATTGTTTTGATGGGCAAAAGCGGCCGGTTTTCTCCCATCTCGTGGCAATCACAGAAAATTCAGAGAATTGTCAGGAGTACACTAGCAGGTGAGACATTGGCTATGTCTGAGGGAATTGACAATGCCATTTTTCTGTCAACATTATTCTCTGAGCTCTATGCTGGTAGTACTAGCCAACCTGTGCCGATCATTTGTGTCACCGATAATCATTCGCTTATGGAGGCATTGAAATCTACCAAGTTTGTTGCTGAAGAAAGGCTGCGCTTGGAAATCAGTTCTATGAAAGAGCTGATCCAATCAAAAGGAGTCCAACAGGTGCTATGGTCAAGTACCAAAGATCAATTGGCACACTGTCGAACAAAAAAAGGAGCATCTCCAGCATTGTTACTCAAGGCTCTCTATGAAGGGCATTGGACAATTAAATGAACCGACACACGTTGTACTTTCAAATGTAATGTTTAATCTCGCTTTTTCTTGTTGTATTGAGCAGTACTAATTTTTTTTTTAAAGAAGAGACTGACATTGTTGTTTTATTTTTAGTAATAACTTTTACAATTTTACACTGCTAGGGGGCAGTGTTGCCTCAACGAAGGGAAATAAGAGCACAGGTTTTGGGGAGTGAGTTCAGTTGTCCTTCTGTTGGTCAAGGTGAGCGGTCGCGAAATAAAGAGTTCTACGACCATAATACAAGTGGAGTTATTATTCGAGTTAACAGAGGAAGTCTAGCAAAGTAAGAATATTGGTGCTCAGGGCTACCATTGTGTTTTTACTATACATATAATAAATAGGGATCTTGAAGCTTGAACAGCTTTGTTTCAAATTCTGTTGTAGAATGTCAGCAGTTCCTTGTTGTTATTTATATTGTATGTATGCGACTGCCTGGCAACCAGTTGAGGGTGTCCCCTGACTACTGCCCAAAGACAGCCGAGATCGGCTCCAGCACGCCCGTGACTCTTGTGAGGATAAGTGGATTAGAAAATGGATGGCTGGATGGATGGATGGATGGATGGATGGATTTTGTATGTGTTACTCTAATTCTAAAGTGTAAGTCATATAATATGGGGGGGGGGGCGCTGATGGTAATGGAGAATTAAGGTCTGTAGGGGTGTGTGGATGAGGGGCTGAGAATGGTGGGTCTCGCCAGAATCTCTTGTATAATATGGAGTATTGTGAACTGTGCACTTTGAACGGATGCATCAAAACAGTAGACAAATAAACACAATGTTAAATATGTGTTGTGGTCAAAGTTTTAAGACTGTAAAAAGACTGTAAAAAATGGCTAATGAGCACATGGCACAGTGTGGGGTGGGATCAAATACTACAACATGATGAATAATCAGTGAATGTACATTGAATTTAATTCAGTTTAAAATTCACACCAGTGTCAAATATGCTATTTAACTTTTGTTTTGACATTTTCTTTAAATAGATGAGTGAGTAATGAATAAGACAGATTTTTCATTGTTAAAGTATTACATTGTGGTAGAGTGCATAAATGACGGAAGTATTTTTATTTAAAATATTTTTGGTCATCCATTTCTGGAGGCTACAATTAAATATACATACTTTTTTTTTTTGCATGGGTGATCAGTATTTCCAATCCAAGTCTTGTTCTCTCATTGGCCATTTCTTTAGTTGAGGTATCAAATTTAATATGTGGAATTTTTGGAAATGTCTTCATCAGTTCTGTGGCAATCTGAAACACAAAGAGCTTTTCTTGTCTTGTGGAAGTAACAAAATTGTTTGGAGTGAACAATTTGAAAACACAGATTATACAAGGTCGCATTGTGTTACCATTTTTTCTTTTAAATGAAACACATCATACAGCCACAGACAACACACAAGCAGTGGCTATTCAATATTATTGGAAGAGTTAAACTTGCCAAGGTAACAATCACACCGCAGCTGTACAAATCCTGCTGTGTGGATTGGGCCACAGATCCTCCTCTCCATTCTTTTTCCTCCCACTCTGCTTTTCCATGGTGTGTTCTCCGCATCGTTAAGAATTCATGATATGTCTGATGAAGGTGACAAAAATAGAAACTTTCCCACTGTGAAAATTGGTCTAACTTGTTTTACATACATTGAATAAGCTGAAGAGTTGATGAGAAAATATTCACATCTGCAATGCAGGAGGCACAATTAAGTTTAGGTGTAGGCTAAGATATGTCAGGACCACATTCTGCAGTGGTGAAATCATGGACGTTTAAATACCAGAATCCATTGGCTGCAGTCGTGGAATCTTTGACCTCTGTATGAGATTGGCCGGGATCGATCAGATATGCTGTGACAGTAACAGCATTTATGTACTGGAAAAAAGAAATCCAAGGTTACACATACATTGTTATATATTTAGGGAAAGCGCTATACTAATTAGAGGTTGCTCATGAGCATTGTCAATATTCAAAACTTGGAAAAAACACCTTTGTAACTATTATAGGCAAGGAATGCATTTTTTCTTTTCAATGTGAATACATGAACTGCATTCACCAGAAATTTCCAGTGGTTATTGTTTATATTTACAAACGATAAAATTCCCTTGAAAGAGTTAGGTTTTCCTGTCAATGCAAATAAAAGATTAAGTCTTATAACTTACATTCATCAAGGTAGTAAACGCATCATGGTTTTGAGAGCTATCCCCCTAATTGGCTTGGGGCCCCTTCCCCAGGTCATAACAATACCTTTGGGAAACAGTGCCATGGAAGTTTACTCTTGAGAATCAGTCCAGCAGTGTAGTAACTCATAATATAAAGGCTCCTCTTCACAATGAGTTTGTTTGCCAAAACATGAAACAATCCTGCAATGATCTATGTAAGAGAGCAATATTTTTTGTGACATTATTTTTCAAATGAGTATTTAATGATTGAATTTAATCAGTATAAAAACAAAATGAGAATTGCACCTCGCCAGTGAGCCACTCATGAGGTCAGAGTAAACATAGTTCAGACCGTTGTCAGTTTGAAGAGACTCCAAGGCTTGGCTCTGGACTGCAGAACCAGATTCCTGAGAAGCTCTGAGATCAGTGGTTTCATTGCTGACCTTGTGAGCAGAGAAAGGCTTGTTTCAAATCTGCCATCTTCAGCTTGAATGAGAGCTTGAACAGTAACACATCAGTGTGTGATGTGTTTGTCATTTATCCATCCATTCGTTTTCAACACTGCCTATCAGGGATGCGAGGAATTGCTGCAACCTATACCAGCTAACTTGAGACGGAAGGAAGACTGCACCCTGAACTGGTCGCCAGTCAGTCACATGGCACATGTGGAGACCATTCACACAGTCATTGAATGAGAACCGATCACACCTTGCCCGCACACAAGTCAGGCGAGTGCACCTCTCCACCATCACCAGTGAGTAAAGGAAAAGTGTACATCAGGAGTCATATGAAACTTTGCTTTCCTGCATGCTTTACGTCTCCCCCTGCTACAACACCCCTGATAGAAATGATCAGGGGTGTTATAAGGCTTCTTCAAAGCTTGCTAATGAGCTGATCATTTATTCATTGAAACTAGCTACAGGCCGTCCGCCCGTGATCGTGTAGTGATTAGTACCCAGCGTTGTGGACGCAGAAACCCTGGTTCTAATTCTGGTCTCGGCATGTGCAAAGACCAGACTTCTCTTCGGGTGGCCCGGTGGTCCAGTGGTTAGCGCGTCGACCTCACAGTGCAAAGCTCCTTGTTCAATCCCAGCACCAGCCTCCCGGTGTGGAGTTTGCATGTTGTCCCCGTGCCTGCGTGGGTTTTCTCTGGGTACTCCAGTTTCCTCCCATATTCCAAGAACATGCATGGCAGGCTGATTAAACACTCCAAATTGTCCAAAGGTGTTAGTGTGAGCGCGAATGTTTGTTCGTCTATGTGTGTCCTGCAAATGGCCGGCAAAAGGTTCATCAGTGTCCCCCGAAGACGGCTAGGATAGGCTCCAACCCCCCCGACCCTTGTGAGAATAAGCAGATCGGAAAATGGAAAAATGGATGGATGGAAGGATGGCTCAAGGCCTGTTATAAACAGTATAGCCGTGTAATTGACCCAAATTGCCAATTATAAATACAGTTGTCATGTTCTGGTTTCGGCAGCAGGTGGCGGGCTTAGCATTCTTGCTGGTTGCACACCTGCTGCAAATCTGTCATTATTGCACCCTGTATTTTAGGACCGACGAACTGGCTCTTGTTCCTCGTGTCTGACATTTTCTGTGAGTATGGCTTTCGTTTCGGTTCATAATTCCTCGTATATGTGATTTGCAGTCTTCACATTTTGTTCTTGTGGTCTCGAGTTTATTTTCCTCCTTGCCTTTCGTGCTAGCGCTTTTTATCGTGTTCTTTTGTGTTTTCCTGGTCCTTCTCTGACCAGCGCTTTCTGTTTCTATTTTTGATGGTGCATTTTTTGTAATAAAGATTTTTGTACGGAGCTCTTGTTGGAGTCTGCTATTTGGGGATCCAAAACATTATTCGCTTCGAACGAAGCGTGACACTCTCGCTTCGTTCGGATCGTGACAGAGTACCTGTGTGCTGGAACCTTTTAACATGGAATGGCATATCTCCCCCTCTTTTTCTGATTTCGTCGTTTCCATTTTTCCACGTCCACTCTCAAAATCTAAAAAAAAAGGACACACAAATTGAACATTGAATATTTCCATTTGTGTTTTGCAAACATCTCCTCAGTAATAATAATGCTATAACTGTTTTTAATAATTCAAATGGACACCTCTGTTTGAAATACACAACAGCTCATCTTAATTTGGAATTCAATTCGCCTTTGATAGTTTATATTTTGTATCACAGTCTATTTAATTTTATGACAAACTTGTACATTTGTATTATGAGAAATAAGTCTACTGTATCTGAGTTGTGAGAAAAAGCAAGTATTATGTGTGTGGAAATGTATAACAGGCAGGATTTTTTTTTTTTGTCGCAAAAATTCTCATGAACATAGTCATAAATATCCTATTTTTAAGGATTACCGCAAATACACTTGGAAGCAACTGACTTAAGTATTGTTTGAGTTTCATTCATTCATTCATTCATTCATTCATTCATTCATTCATTTTCCGAACCGCTTGATCCCCACTAGGGTCGCGGGGGGTGCTGGAGCCCATCCCAGCCGTCTTCGGGCAGTAGGCGGGGGACACCCCGAATTGGTTGCCAGCCAATCGCAGGGCACACAGAAACGAACAACCATTCACACCCACACTCACACCTAGGGACAATTTTGAGTGTTCAATCAGTCTGCCATGCATGTTTTTGGAATGTGGGAGGAAACCGGAGGACCCGGAGAAAACCCACGCAAGCACCAGGAGAACATGCAAACTCCATACAGGAAGGCCGAAGCTGGAATTGAACACGGTACCTCTGCACTGTGAAGTCAACGTGCTAACCACTCGACTACCGGGCCGCCTGTTGGAGTTTCCACTGTTTAAATATTTTTACCTCAAAAGTATATATTGTGTCGTAGTATCTGTTTTATATTAAGTAGTGTACTAATTTCATGATATTACGTTAGCTAATCGTAGTTAGTAGAAAAAGGGCGTATGGTTGTCAAACAGAGAAATGAACATGTCGAACGAGAAACTTAGCAAGAAGCAAAATGTATACAAATGATACTTATTAACTAATTATGTGGCGTATGGTTGTCAAACAAAGAAATGAACATGTCAAACAAGAAGCTAAGCAAAGAGCAAAATGCATATGAATGACACTTATTAACTAATTACATGTCAAAGAATGCATGGTGAACGAACGAAATGAATACTGATGATATCTGCTATCTATTCAGCGATGGTCATCATTGAATTAGCAGATATGCCCCATTGGACCAACGGAACACGCGTGTCAGTAAGGACTGTTGCACATGTTCAGTAATTACATTTAAAAGACTCGCATGCATTGAGTTGCCATGACTACGAGGATATGGTGACTTCTGAAACCCACATGCAATCACACAGGGGCCCGGTAGGGGCCTCTATTATATTTTAAAAATAAAGATATTGTGATACCATTAGAATTTAGAACCAAGACATAAAGCAACTTATAGATACCATTAAAATCCAGTTGATAACAAAGGCCCCAGCCAATCAGGATTACACAACGCATAATGATACCATTAAAACTGATAAATGACCGAAGCGATTGTCCAATGAAATTGGAGGGGTTGACCCCTCACAACGCTATAAAACCTGTGTTCAATCTCAAGAGATTTCAGAGTTTCCTGATGTGCACATCTGTACCTCTCTGGGTTTTGATTGAATAAAACTCGTTTGTGACCAGCCTGCACTTCGGCCTCTGGACTAAGTTTGTATTTGGCTTTCGAACGATCTCGGCTTCAAGCTTAAAGAAATATCTGGTGTGTCCCCCGGTCTGCGGCTCAACGAAGGAACGATTTTTCTCGTGTCGGCCCTCCTGATCCTACGGCTTACACCCGGGGAGAGGCGGAACGCCTCGGCGCGCCTCCGACCTCCGGGGAGAGGCTTGGATCCGGCTCCGGGCCGACACATCAGTATTTTAGATGGATGGTGTGATTTGCTAACCTTTCTTTTCAAAGACCGACTGGAGTTGTCAAACTCCTTCAGCATAGCTGTGTGGATGAGCTGGGACTGGACAACAAAATCATCTAGCCTGGTGAGCCTTCGAGACGGGAACCGAACGTGTTTCAAATCCCACTGGCTTTTCTCCATTATGCCCTGTGTTTTATTGTCATCTGTGATATTCTAAAAAACAGTTCCAGTTGCTTCAAATAGGAAAACATTACTTATATAGGAGAATGTGTTTTCATTCAGCTACCTGTCTTTTCAGGGTTTTCAGGAAATTATATCTCCATGTTGCATTCTCATAAACTGTGCCAGTCCCATGACGTCCAAGATCACCTAAGAACCCCCCCCAACCACACACACACACACACACACACACACACACACACACACACATATATATAAAATATGTATTTCCACTTGTGTGTTTGTGCACATGTGTGTGCATGTGTTTTTGTGTGTGTTCACCTACCAAGCATCATAGCAGACCACAGTGCAGCATAGGGTAAGATGTATCGACACAAGTGATGAATAAGTCCTTTGCAATAATACACGTTGGTCTGGCCATCTTCATCCAAAGGAGCTTTGGCAATTACTCGACTGAAATGCTTGGCAAAAATGTTTTTTCCGTCGATGTCCTAAATATTGTAGAGGTTATTGATTATAACATAACTACCCCAAAAAATCTCAGGTAGAACAAAAGCCATATTAATTAAAAGAAAGTTATCAAACAAAGGAGATCAAATGAAAAATTACATACATTATGCTTGAAAAAGGTCAATGTTTTTAGGAATTGTTAATTAGTGGCCCACATGAATAATAACATTCAATCAAAATGTGCATTCATTGACAGATTTTATACGAGTGTAAGCGTAAATAAAAAAGTCTACCTCATCAAGAAGTCCTTCACTTTCTCGGTTTTCCTCAAAAGACTGCAGGTTTTTGAAGTGCTTTTCAACGTTTTGTCCACTGCATGGACTGGAGAAAACGCTTTATTTGGTTCACCAACATCCGAAATTCAACGAACACGCGAGGAAGAGAAAGGCCGCTCTTCCGCCAACTATATATATATATATATATATATTAAAAAGTATGTATTTCCACTTGTGTGTGTTTGTGAAAGTTATCAAACAAAGGACAGCAGATGAAAAATTACATACATTATGCTTGAAAAAGGCCAATGTTTTTCGGAATTGTTAATTAGTGGCCCACATGAATATAAACATTCAATCAAAATGTGCATTCATTGACAGTTACATTTTATACCAGTGTAAGCGCAAATAAAAAAAGAGTCTACCTCTTCAAGAAGTCCTTCACTTTCTAGGTTTTTCTCAAAAGGCCGTTTGTCCTGCATCAGGAGCTGCAAGTTTTTGAAGTGCTTTTCAACTTTTTGTCCACTGCATGGACTGCAGAAAACGACTGGGGCACTTAAAACCGTGTCATCCAGAGCTTGTAAGGTTGTTGCGGTTGTAAAAAGTCCAATTACATGCATAGCCAGGTGGTATTCTTGTTTGGCTCTGAAAGAAATGACATAATGACATCTGTCATCAACACAAAGTAGTGATGAGAGCATTGCTTAAATCAATAAAATATAATTCTAATTTAAATGTTCTTCCAACTTTCTACAAATTTCGTTGGCATTCTTCATGAGATGAATCAGGCATCGGCGCAGAACTGGGATGTCAAAATCTGCAGATTTCCCTTTTCCACTTCCTATTAAGTAAAATGCTCAATCGTGTTACTCGAATTGGTCTTCATAAATGATAGACACAGTGCTTGCACAATGACTATGGAACCGTCGCAAAGTAGCATCAGTGGAGGCCGCACCACTCTCTGCCCATACGCCTTTGCAACATCTGTCAGAAATGCATCAAGAAAATACTTGACGGAGGCAGTGGTGTGGTCACATGTCAAGTAAGTCGCCACAGGAAAGGGTGCGGAGTTCTTGGAAGGATTCCTCACAACGAGCTCATACACATAAAATGGTGGCGACCCCTTTCCCTTCTTCATAATGCTACCAGTGGCGTCCAAATACAAGATGTCCTCTCTTGTCCTCTCCTGATAGATGTCTATGTTCCTCAGTGACCACAATAGTACTCCTTTAGGAAATACTTTTTTTTTTTGGGAGAACATCTTCTGGTTTGTTTGATTTTCCTTCAACCATGAACTCCAAACTTAAGAGCTCATTGTTATGAAGATGACTTTTTTGTCGAACTTCCCCTGAGATGGTTTTCAAAACAGAAGGTGTGGGTGTTCATCTCTGCATTCAGACTCCATAACTGTGTCATGTAATAGGCCTATCTTATGCAAGTACATTGACCTCGGCAATTGTTTTTGCAATATCTTCCCCATTGCACTCCTGTCCTTTCCTCTTTTTGTCTTGATTTTAATTCGATGCGATTATGAATGCTTATCTTGTCCTTGAAATTCACAGAGGCTTTCAGATCCTTTGCGTTATTTACTGTGACTGTCACTTGAACAGGACAGTCTTCAAAACGACAGTAACCCAGACACCAAAATTCAGGGCTTTGTCTTTGTGAGCCAAGTGTCTTAATTCTGTGTCCTTTAAAGGCAAAAGAGCAGTATGAATGGATGGACCGAATTCCTTTGGAGACAATACTTGTAAACTATAGAGTTTTGAATCCTCAATGTTTTCTTGATTTCTGTAGCGAGGTCCAGTCCTTTTGAAAGAAATATGTTGATTTCGAAGGCACAAAGTTCCATATGAACCCATCATCTTCTTTCGACACAGCAGTATCACTGTCATTGGCCATAGTCATAGTTCCCGAGGGCGAAACAGGACAGCAAAAAAAAAAAAAGTGTATATTCGTTCATCTCTAAATACCCTGACAGTTGCAACATAGATTTTGACTTCCATCCATCTAGACAGCCAGCCAGTCAGCCAAAGCTATTCAGTTTCACAGCCATGAAAAATTATGACTATCCCATTTGACTTTGGGCAAAAGCCAAGGTACAACCAGGAATGATATACAATACATCACCGGACACTTCAAGACACAACACTAAACAAATCATACAAAGTGACAGGGAATATTATACCGTATATCATGACCTGCTTGGATATATCAGTTCTTACTCTGTGCAAATAAAACATACTTTGTACACAGTGGCGGGCCGTGCATTTCAACCTTAGGCCTTCAGTGACGTCACATATTATGAACACAATACTGTATAGGCTCGTCAAGCAGCACTTAATTTTAGGAGCATTTAAAACCATCAAGTATGCATTCACAATTAAGAGCAGGAAACTACATTTACAGATAGTCAAAAATAAAAAGATGATTTAAAAATACGAAATAAAATGCCACCCAAATTACGCTGTGTGATCTTAAACAAGTCTGTCCAATAAATTGCGCAATGTCGCAGTTTCATATAAGACACCAACCAAACAATAACAAAACAAACTGTTCTTTGAAAATAAAGGAAACAGATCATTTGCATTTTGAAAATCGACGATACAACAGCAAATAACTGACATAACTGACTAACTAATAACTGACTAACAGCTGAGATTGAACGAACTTTCGTGCACGAAGGTGACTACAATGCGCCATTATAAATTGCAGGTGAACCACGACCTTAACTTCTTCGGTGGTAGATGTTAGAATTGGAGATTCGGCAGTAGATACGTCTGTACTATCGAGAGCCGATGCGGCAGTCACAGAAGATGTCAGGATGAACATGTC
>NW_017805558.1:11023-14983 GCF_001891065.2 Hippocampus comes
TTGGTTAAAAACTCTACCATAATAAATAAGTTATTTTTCGAGTGGCTTTCAATGTTATTTAAAATAACATTGAAAGCCACTCAACTAAGTGGAAATAATATGACGTAAAGAATACAGAGAATAATTTTGTTAACATATTTATGAAAATAAAATAACAAATTTATGTTTAGGCCAGCAGAGAAGGCCTTGCTGGCCCTCAGAGTCCGCCACTGTTTGTACATACAAAAATGTGAAGTACAAGTCTAGCATTATGTATACATTTGTTTTTGTGTGTGTGTGTGTGTGTGTGTGTGTGTGTGTGTGTGCGCGCGCGTGTGTGTGTATGAGCGTGCATTGTTTGGCCATACTCATCATTAGAACCTTGTTTCCTCCTAATGTTTGAAGTAATTTATGTTTTGAGCATTACAAACGGTGTGTTTCTTCAAGCTTTTTCAACCTTCCATGCTGTATTCTTTCAAAACGAAATTGTGTCAAATTGAATTCTTTCCTAGGTGTAAGCATGAATGGATGTGTGTCTACATGGGACTCATGCCTCTTGCCCAATTTCAGCCTGGACAGTCTGCAGCTCACCCTAAAAACTGAAAATAAGTCTAAAGTAAAATGCGCACATAATATTAAACAATGTATATTTGGTTGCATCACACAAAATGAAAGCTTACTTGCTCTGTTATTGGTGATGTATCTGAAGGCGACTCAACAAACTCCATTCCTCCTTTGAAAGACAAAAGCATCCATTTCTTATGTTTTTAATTTGCCCTCACGCAAATCCAAATCCAAACACCTACATTTAGCAAAATTAAACGACACATAATGATAAGAAAGGATATGCAGTAATGTTTTACGTTTTCTGTTAATTTATCATCCACATCAATTATGATGTCTGTGTGATATTGCACGCTCTCCACAATTCTGACTCCACCTTTGAATGACAAACACCTACATTCAGCAAGATCATATTTAACGTACACTTACACTAGAAGTACAAAAGAGGACATGCAGAAAAAGTCAACATGTTCTGATGACTTATCCTCCACATTGATTGTGATGTGTTCTATCCGCTGTTGTGAGAGTTTGTGCTATTGTGACTCCTATTAAACAAACACTAACATTTAACATGTTAATACTTAACTCCTACAAATTGTAAGAATCCACATGCAGCAATACTTTGAATTTTTAGAGGGCCACCATATCATTTTTATTTGGGCCTGTGTACAATTGAAGTGCCTCACACATTTCCAAATGGGTCTTTGGAGGTTTGGGATGGAGCTAGAAAATGAAATCAATCATTGGTAGTTGTGATTTAATTGTTAATTGTAGTGAAGTACTTGCATTGACTTGTGTATTTTTACAATCACTGGTTGCACAGACAGTTTAAATGCACTCGAGAGCTCAAAATGCCAAAGCTCTTAACAGTGAGAAAAGGCCTTCCTAATTTATTCAACAAAATCAGTCAAACAACTGACCTGGTGCAATTGATGTACTCTCCAGGGTCTTTTTCAATGATTGACGTTATTTGGGATTTTAAGAGAGCAGCACATCTCTCCCCAGATGCCTTTACTGGCCGCATTTGTGTCTTTCCACAATCGTTGCACATGAACGGTAGCTTGCAAAATATCTGGAATCAAAACGTTTTTTGTCTTGTTCTAGAGAAAAAAAGTAAGAGCATGATTACAACAATGCAACACCAATGATGCAATTTGTGTTTTATATCATCTCAACCAACACCTTACCCCAAAAACCTTGTATAACAGAATTCAGTGTGAAGAAGAGAAACACATTTTCATGTTATAAAAAATTACATTCAAAAGAAAATGTTGAAAAAATACATCTACCGGTATTTAATATATTCACATAAGATTATGTGACTCGTTGCATAATATGGTTAAAAATAAAAAAGGTAAAACAAAAATATGAACTCCATTTAACCCTCTAAGACCCAGATGTAGAAAAGAAAACATGAGCAAGACTTTTTGACCACTTAGACATTGTGGTCAACAATAAAGTTGTCTTCAATTCAATTAAAAAAATTCAATTGTTGTAGGAGGCCTCAGATGTAGAAATTGAAGATTTTTTTTAACTACGTACTAGTTTTTTATGAAAATGCTGGATTCTTGCAATGTTGGGACTGAGTGGTAGCAGAAATTCAGTGTGGCACTCACTCTGTTCAAATATACAGAACATTAAAGCATATACAGTGTACATGCAGGATGGATTGTGAATTTAGCTCCTGAACAGTACCGACATATTACAAGTAATAATCACACAAGAATCTTAATGATACCTTCATGAATATATGAAATTATTCAAACCACACAAAATCTAATATTTACATTTATGTTCACTTTTTCAAGAATGGTGATCTGCTGTGATGCCCCACCGTCAGAAAAATGCCTCGAACAAGTTGAACAAACAGACTCAGGAAGAGATTGTCTTTGCTGCCAGCAGGGAGCTCAGTTATGGATGAAGCCCCACTCAGTGTTCGCTTCTTCAACTGAAACTCAACTTTCTGTGCTCCATGCCAAACTTTTATTGGGATCATATGCAAATTTCAAGTAACATATCAGACAAAATTCTCCCTCGTTTGCATGCCGCACTTTTCGGCCAGCCCTCCGATACGCCCCTAAGTCGACATTTTGAGACCACGACAACTCCCTGCACAAACAATAGGTACTTTGTTATTTCTCCATGAACTGAGACAACTGTAACTTTACTTAAGAACATTCTCATCACAGTGGGGACAAATCCTGTATTATCAGTTAACAAGCGCCTTTAATTTGGCCTTGATTCTCTGTGCTCCATTGTGTACAAGCTGCGAGAGCACACAAGCCCGAGGTGAACCAAGCGTACAACAAAATGAAACTTTGAAACATAACTTTGTGTTTGTCTAGTCTCCATCATTCCCACCTCTTTATCATACATTTCAAAGTTACATTTACATTAGGCCAAAACAAAAAAGATAGTGTGTTTCCAGTAACATGAAATTTCAGCAAAGGATCGGTAGGTCGGACAAAGTTTTGTTTTTTGTTTTTTTATCTTTTTTTTCCCCCCATCAAAAATTTAAACAAAATAACCATAAAACATAAAACAAGAAGACATTGAACCCGCCGCATTTAGTTTTCTCCCCGCACCAGACTCGGGGGGCCGGGGCGCGCCGACGCCTCCGCCGCCGTCCTCCTCCGCCCTCGGTTTTTACTCGGCCCGTGGCGTTCATTAAATAGTTCGCTGAATTTTTTTCGATACATCAATGGATGCTATTTTCTGAACATTACGGTGCTAGCATGCGACTGTAACACAGAAAACACTGTTTAAACTGTCGTCGGAGATCGCGGCCGCCGCCATGTTTCAATGTTGTTGACCCTCTACACAAAAATGTAGAGGGTTGTTTGAAAAAAATGCCGACCGTAAAGTTTTTTTTCGACGTAGAAATTTTCGGTCGGTCGGGTTACCGGAAACACACTAGTTTTTTTTCTACGCCTTAATCTGACGGCGATTGTGCGAGTGGAGAGAAAGATGTGTTGTTTTTTTAAATTAATGTTCAACAATTCGATTCTTCACGACAGTTTGCGAATCATCATGGGCACTCGGAAACAGTTCAACTCATTTTGAAGACACATCAATAATAACACACACACACACACACACACACACACACACACACGCACACACACACACACAAATTATATGTACCTGTATACAGTATATATTCATTCATTCATTCATCTTCCGAACCGCTTGATCCTCACTAGGGTCGCGGGGGGTGCTGGAGCCTATCCGAGCTGTCTCCGGGCAGTAGGCGGGAAACACCCTGAACCAGTTGCCAGCCAATCGCAGGGCACAGAGAGACGAACAACCATTGCTCACACTCACACCATGCATGTTTTTGGAATGTGGGAGGAAACCGGAGCACCCGGAAAAAACCCACGCAGGCCCGGGGAGAACATGCAAACTCCACACAGGGAG
>NW_017805558.1:18399-21099 GCF_001891065.2 Hippocampus comes
ATTATTATTATTATTAGTGGTGTCAGGTACTTAAAAAGTGCTTAGGTTAACATATCAAAAACAGTAAGAACAATTTTCTGAGCAATACAAGTACTGTACTCAACATTGAACTTCCTTCAGACAATAAACAATAAATGAAACAAAACCTTAAATCACAGTGCTGTAAGTTAGCACTTCAGAAATAACACTGTTTATCATCACAAACTAAAAATGCTGAAATAAACATCAATCACTTCTAGTAGTCGATAGAGGGCACATCAACTATGCCTCGGACGTGGGGTGTTCTCAAGTTTAGTTTTCCGAAGAGCTTTGCTATGTATTGCTCGCTCTCTATACAGTAAATATTCCCATCCCCGGAATTCTATGAAAAGGAATTTCCTTCACCCGGAAGAAAAACCTATGCATTAACATTTTGACTACGATATAACATGTTACCGGAACTTACGTAAGCGGAAATTCCACTACCCGTAACCCGGATTGAGACGTCAGGCCGCGCGAGCTTAAATACACGCAACGCCCACCCGATGCTATGGAACGACAACACTGAGACACATTTTCACTTCGCGTTTTTTGTTTTTCGATCATCAGATTCGAAACGACGACGTGTAAGTGAGTTTTTATTGGCGTGCGTTTTACTGTATTTGTGAATGATTTTAACTTTATTCACTTAACGTCCTGTAGAACGCGGCACTAGCTTAAAAGCAGCACTCACTCGACACGACCGAAGAAACGTGTTCGCTTCGCCGTTTTCATTCATCAGATTCGAAACGAAGACGTGTAAGTGACTTTTTATTGGCGTGCGTTTTACTGCAATTGCGAAAGATTTTAACTTTATTCACTTACGTCGTGTAGATCATGGCATCGAAACGTAGAAGAACTGTAATGACTGGAGCGGAGCAAGTGAAATGCATCCGTTTGAGCGAGGCTGGACACAAAGTTAAAAGCATCCAGCAGACACTTGGAGTCGGAAAGACGCAAATCTACGAAACTTTAAAAAACAAGGCATCGATTCAGCTCCTGATGACAAGCCACCATCCAGCGCAGAGGCTGTGGAAGTCTTCAGTTTATTAGAGTGCATGTATTCCTTTTTCAGCACCTCCCTTGTACATCATCATAAGTTCATGGAGGCTCAAGCGAGGCTTGGGCTGAAAAAAGTTGAGCTTGTACAACTGTCAACCACGCGCTGGGCTTGTCAGTTGCGGTCTATCTGTGCAGTTCTTGATGCATTGTCTGCTATTTTGGAGTGCCTTTCTACCATTACATCCCCAGTAGCTGTTGGTCTCAGAGCAAAACTTTGTAAATTCTCATCAATATATTCTTTACTGATGTTTCAGTCACTTCTTTCAGTGACTGAAGGACTGCACAAACTCCTTCAGAAGGAGTCTCTGGACCTGGCACATGCATGTATCTACAAGCAAGCGGTGTGTGACACACTGAAGGTCAAACGCACAGATGCATTTTCAACAGAGCTTTATTCCAAAACCAAATCCCTTTGCCACACCTACAACATTCCGGAACCATGTGTGAAAACCAGAAACAAACAGAGGAAAATGGATGATTTTGTGTTGGAGACTGTTGCAGGTTCACGCTCTGAATTTGACAATGCAGAAACATTGAAAAGAGATCTGCTTTTTCCTTGTGTGGATAGGATGGTTGGTGAGCTTGAAACAAGATTTTGCACTGTAGATGCAGAACTTCTAAAAGGCATACAGGCATGCTGTCCAAAATCTGAGAATTTCTTGAGTGATGCAGACTTGACGATATTTGCAAAACACTACAATATTGAGTTGAAAAATGAGGAGGTTCTAGTGGCCAAAAACTTTTTGGCCCGGAAAACAGAGACTGGATGTGGACCTAAGGATATGTTGTCTGTGCATAATCTCCTTGACTCAGACATGTTTCCGTCTCTGAAGTCAATCATTCAAGTTGCCCTAACTGTTCCTGTAAGTAGCTGCTCATGTGAAAGGTCCGTTAGTGCACTGCATCGGGTTCACTCATGGCTGCGTCAAACAATGGGTCAGAAAAGACTTCACAGTCTTGCAGTCATGTCCATTGAAAAGAACACACTTGAGCATATCAGTCACAACAGAGTGATTGACCGATTTGCAACTCTTAAAAACAGAAGGCTTTCTTTGATGCTTCCACCCACCAAGTGAATGGACAGTCTTGGAGATGGGCAGAGATGCAAAGTAACTAAGTGTAAAAGTACTCTAATTGAGTATTTTGTTTTTGAGTATTTTGTTTGAGTTGAATGACTACTTCTTTTACTACTTTTACGAAAGTCATTTTTTCAACAAATATTTTACTTTTACTTGGGTAGAATAATTTAATACTTTTTGTATCATTTGATTAGTATAAGAATTTTTAACTGTGAAGAATGGCACATTGTTGTATTTTTTTAAATAATTTTTGTTGGTTATAAATGTGTGAATCTTCCATTTGTTGTTGAACAGTATTAAAGCATTCAATTTTCCTTAAAGTGGAAAGGCAATTTATTTATTCTTGATCGCTGTAAGTTAATTATTTTATTGCCCACTACATTCAACTGTACTGTGTTGACACAATAATGATACTTTATTTATATAACACCAAAATCACGGCAGACATCTCAAAATACATAGTCTTCTGGGGGCTAAGCATATATTCATACATTTTGGTAGAGAGGAATATAGGCCTACTGTCATATAGGTTATGTTATCG
>NW_017805558.1:21531-23330 GCF_001891065.2 Hippocampus comes
AGTATTGTATAAGTTGCTCTATGTGACTCGCTGTTGTTTTGCAGCTTCTAGCGGACCGTTTGTGGACTTTTTGCGGACTTAAATTGTTTTTTTTTACCTGTTTTACATGTTAAATGGTCGCTACTTCACAGATTTTCGTTTATCGCGGGTGGTTTTGGTCCCCATTAACCGCGATAAACGAGGGATTATTGTATATATAAAAATAAAAAAAAATCCTCAACTCACCCCTCGGGTGGTGTCCGTCCCCCATTGCTAATGCTTTGGATGCTAACGTTAGCTGAATAACTGCACTCGCGACTGGGTGCTTTAATTGATGTGGGAGGCTAAATTTGAGCTGCTTCGGTGGTAAGCAAACTCCATACAAATTAGGCACAACACTCTACCTTTATCAATTGTGTCGTCAGGGCGTTTTTGGAATGTAAATTTTCCATTCATTGTGCCGAGAACTCATGCTGCTCCGTTTTCACCCTCAACTCCTCACTGCTGCTTCCTAGGCCCGCCCTACTCCAATGGGAGCCTATCAGCTTCGGCTAAACAAGCCCCAACATAATGGTAGCCAATCAATGTCCGCTTTAGGCTTTGACTGACAGTTGTTTCCCCACCCTCAACAACTCGAACACAGGAAGCCGAAGCATAAAAAGGGCTACATGTATGTGAAAAAAGCAACCCACCTCCAGAAACAATAAAAACAGAGATTAAAATTTAGATGAACGCGATTTTAAAAATAACGTGGTAAATGGGTTGTAATTAAGATAAGATAAGATAAGATAAGATAAGATAAGAAAACCTTTATTAGTCTCGCAATGGAGAAATTCCCAATTCACATTAAGTAATCGCAATTAACACGATAATTTGACACCTCTAGTAATTATTTTTTTAAGTGTGAAAACCCACATGTGTGTAATAATGGATAGTCATAACATCGTTAAACTTAGCTTTAAAACAAGTAGAACAGAAAACTTCCCCTTTTTCACCCCCCCTTGTTTTTTCCTTCAAGGGAAGAGAAGACACAGACCTCACATTGCATTCTTTGTTTCAAGAGTTTAAACAGATGATCAGATGAGAGAGGCTGTTGCAAGTTTGAGCAGGAATGCCATGGTGAGACCGGAGGAGGGTCTTGCGCCCATTCTGCAGCGATGAGTTGAACGATGACGCAGTCATTTTTTTCCCTTCCAGAGACTTTAGGGTTTGACTCCTTGGTCCCAGGTTGAATCACCGGGGTTATTCTGCCCGTACACCGTGAAATCAACCTTTATTTAATTATGTCATACGAGTAGACGTGGTTTTCTGGTCGTCGTCAGATGGTGGGATCGCTGAGCTCCAGACGGATATGTGTGCAATTATTCCAAAAACACCAAGTTGCAGCTGGTGTTGACAGCCCCATTTACGTCCGACCGTGTTCTTTCCAACCCCTTTCTCGGAAAGGTGGTTGCTTCCCTCAACTGTCATATGGTGCACTTTAGCATTCTTAATTAAAAATGTGAGCATATCTCTATTAAAAGCATAATTATATCTCCCAAGCATAAGCGTTCTCCATTGCAGCATAATTAATTTATCATTGCAGGTATAAGCGTTCTTCGTTGCAAGCATAATCAATTCATCGTTAACAATATGTAATTGTATGATCACCAAAAACAATCAACCTACCACGAGAGAGCATTTTTTTCCTCTGAGAAGCAGAGGCAAACATTGTACTTGCCTCACAGTGTGTGTGTGTGTGTGTGTGTGTGTGTGTGTGTGTGTGTGTGTGTGTGTGTGTGTGTGTGTGTGTGTGTGTGTGTGTGTGTGTGTGTGTGCGC
>NW_017805558.1:23402-25751 GCF_001891065.2 Hippocampus comes
TATATATATATGTGACGGGGGTCACAACTGTGACGGTCTTGAGCTCCACGTCGTTGCCGCCTCAATAAGACACTGGGTTGTGGCTTTTTTTTCTTTTTATTACTGCAACACAGTATGGCGGAAGGGATAGGTGAAGTCGCATAGGTTTTCGGTCACAGAAATAACATGCGACTTCCTTGTTAGCTCTGCCTAACAAAACATCATCCATAACAATAAAATAAAATACACAAGAGTGATCATATAGTAATTATGTTCAGAAAAAGGGGAAAAAGAACACATTCACTATTATTTACGTGATCTCATTGAACGTATCACATGCAACAGCTGCGCAACATACAGTAATGGCGGCCGCGACGAACTGCGGACACACGCCACGAACACAAACAGCCAAATGAAAAATGACATGAACAACTATATAAAGTAAAACCGACAGGAAACAAACATTACCTGCCACACAGTATGGCGGAAGGGATAGCAGTCATCTCGTTACCTCTGCGTCCCGCGTCCTAGACGCATACTTTTCCTGCGGAAAAATGTGAGTTTTTGGGGCGCAAGAAAATTTCTCAGTCAAAAAAAAAAAAAAAACTCCCGTACATCTTTGTTTCCAGCAACGCAGTGTTGCAGTTCGACAATGGCCGCTGTTAGAGAGGAATCTATAAGCAAAATTGTATCATGTTTAAAGATTCATTTAATCTGGGCACATCTAAACGTTTGGGTGCGTATCCAGCACCCCAAAATGCTTGTGCACAAAGGCGCCGGCCACCTGGCCGGAGGGCTGTTGAAGTCCACAATTAGCACGTCAATGCAGGTGGGCGATCACAGGGAAGAGGGCGAAACTCGGTCACAAAAAGGGAATGAATAATTCGGGAACAGCGGTTGAACAACAAAAGACGAGTTGAGAACACCCGTCGCGCCCAGCTGACATTGGCCATCCGCAAAGTCTGCAACATGTTAATTCGATGTAGACCAGACAGAAAAGGCGCCAACGTACTGGTGGTTCAATGTTTAAAAACAGGTAACCAATCACTACCAGGGGCCGGACCGGGGGTGCGGTATACAAATGTCGGGGGCAGTGTTTTCCTTGTATGTTACAATAAAAGTCTGAATTGGCGGGAAGGAAGCTCGAGGGTGTGATCATCGGAGCAACTAAACCGCCGTTCGCTCTCAGAGATCCGCTCCCGCCGACATTCAAGACAATTTTCCTGTGTGTCGAGTCATTTCTTTAACTTTGTCCGAGAAAATCTCTGACAGAAACTTGGCGTTGTCGGCAGGATGATGCGCTTGTTCGAACGGATTTGAGCTTGTTTGTTGGACTCTCCGATTTCCTCCGGTGGACGATCTGTGGCTGATCGCGCGTTTTGCGCCTTCGAAGCCAACCAGACCTCGTGGAAACTTTTCCTGAAGGAGCCAGCCGCGCACCGGACGCCGTGGGGAACGAGCAAACGCCATCATCCAACGGACCTGGGTTCAGCTCGGCATCGGGACGATTGTCGGAAAAATAAGGTCAGTCGGCGTGGTGGAGTAACCGTTGCGTAGTCGGTTCTCTCCACTGAGTGACGGAATTAGACGAGTTGATGCCGAAAACGTAGTAGGCTAGCTCGAGTACCATTTCGTGGTTAGCGGTACGGGGGAAGTTCGATTCCCACGGGACACAGAGCCCAAGCGCATCTGTGAGAGCATCGGCTCATTTAGATACCGTTTCTTGCTAAGCATCAATGGTAAGGAAGCGCTGCCTTCCTGCAGAGGTTGACCACGTTTGTGTCGAACGTTGTATGCGTATGTTGCACGTATCATTTTTGTGTCAGTGCGTAAGTGTGATTGGCGGTCACGCTATTTTGGTAACGTATCCCATATAAACTTCGGCGCGGGTACGTACCAGTACAGTCCGAAGTAAAAGTAATTGTTTACTCCGGCGCGGGCACGTACCGCTTCCTTTCGGGTAACGACCCAGATCTCGATCGTGATTCTTTTTCTTTTTGTAAAATACCTGTAAACGCTTCTGGCTGTTGCTTGGCAGCAACATGGCGACACAGAAGTCATCGGGCTGCTGGCGATTGAGCGGAACGCAACAGACTACAGGACGTCACGATGTAGAAGTGATAATCGAAAACACGCGATTGGCTGAAATTGACTACAGAGGGTCAGCACGATTCGTGAAAAAGTGGAAAAAGAAATACGGATTTTCGGGAGACGTTAATGATTGCGATGAATTGGAAACAGTGTTAGACAAATTATCGCTGAAAGACAAAGAAAAGTGAAAAAATAATGAACACGGAAAACAATGGTATAAGTGTAAAATGCTCGTTGAAAGGGCCAAACGAATACGAGCCAAAAAGACGAACGACAAAC
>NW_017805558.1:27904-32210 GCF_001891065.2 Hippocampus comes
AATTGTATGTATATGTTGTTTGTGTTATTATCATATGCAGTTGAATCAGTAGACCATTTCGCAATTTGAAATTTGGGACTCTCTCAATGCATAATGGGACTCATACTTTTCTGATCAGTGAGTTCCTGGGACTCGCTGCCGGTAAACTGTAAAATTATCACTGAGAGATTACCGCTTTTTCTGCAGTCAGTGATTGACTTCTATGCAAAGTCATTTCTCAACTTGTGTTCCGTGCCATGTCATGCCTGTTGAGTGTTGATTTACTTCATATTAAGAAACTACTGCACTAAAACATTAATTCATAAATGTATATCATATGATTTTATTTCTTTTTCTCAGTATAAATAACACGTACCCTGACTGTTCTACTCTTTGAATAAAAACACTTCATTCAAGCGTGAGGAAGTGCAAAGGGTTATGATGGAGGGGTGTTGCAAATCATGAGGACCTGCCAAGTGGTATGATAGCATTATTTTATGCATGTCCGTGGCTAGGCCTCGTTTTCAAAATCAGTCCTTGGTCCTTGGCCTTGGCCTCGGAAAATTTCTCAAGTCCTTGGCCTTGGCCTTGCCTCGGAAAATTTTCCAAGTCCTTGGCCTGGCCGAATTTCGAGACATCGCCGCGTCTCTTCCAAAACCGAAGGACGACCCGGACGAGTTTGTGAGAGAATTATTGGATTTGGTACACAGTCACAGGCTTAACGCGAGTGAACTTTTGAAATTGCTCTCATTAACTACCAGTTCTAAGTTCGGCGCAGTTGTGGGCAACTTTAATGGTAGAAAAGCTGCGGGAGATTATCTGTGCTATGATGAATTCACGCAGCTAGGGGGACCCCTTGACCAAATTTAGGAACGTTGCGCCAAGGCATACAAGCGGACGCAAAATCCAAAAGAAATTGCCACATGCATTCAAAAGGCTGACGAAACTACGGACGATTTTTTCCACCGTCTCCGGACAGTGTTCAAATTACACGGCGGTATCCCTGAGACACAGTCAGACCTGTTCAATTCACATTTAAAACAGCATTTGCTGAACCAAGCACATCCTGATGTTACCCAATCTGTTAAAAGACATCATTTGAATTGGCCAACATGTTCGATCGATGAGATTTTGAGTTATGCACGGAATTTCGAGCGACTCAAGAATAAGAAAAAGAAGAATGAGAGTCACGTGACCAACATTTATCACGCCGCAAAAAACCCACACGCACACAGGAAAACCCCAGGTAATCCTTACAAAAGTAATAAACAAATAAGGTCGTTTGCTCCCTTCAAATTAACCCCTTGGGACCGAAAACGTTTTGTTGAAGGCAGATGTTTCCTTTGTGGGCAAAAGGGTCACATGGTGAAAGAATGTAGACAACAGCAGAAGGACAGGCGCGTACAGGAGAGTGATATTAGCACGGGGACCTCCTCATCAGATGAGGAGGATTTCCGACCGACATGGAATAAAACAGAGGAGGGAGCTATGACAGCGGTAAAGGCCTCTGTGCCTTGGTTCGAATCGCCTACCTCAAGTGAGGACGAAGGCGACATTTCAGCCGGTAGCAATCATGTTTTCGACACAGAAAACTACCTGCTGAGATGTCAAACCTCGTCCATTACTAAACCGGAAATGACGTTGTTGGTTGAAGGAATCCCGACCGTCTTCCTTGTTGACACAGCCGCCGATATCACTGTTCTCGGTCGTTGGAATCGCGATACTGTGAAGCCAGGCGACGCCAAAATTCGCATGAACGGATCACACGGCTCCGTGCATCCCCTGATGTTCTCGCAAACAGTAACCATCACTTCCCCCACAACCCCAGACCGGAAGGCACTCGTCGAAGCTGCATTAAACCCTCGCTCTCCGCACAATTTATTGGGACGAGATGCTCAAACGCAACTTGAGATTTACACCATCGTAAATCACAAGGGCCAGGTCGAAGCCTGCAGGGGGAACAGTCAAGATGATGCTCGCTATTTTTGGATGCTCGATTTACCGAACGATGACGTAACTCGGAGTTCCGAATGTCTAGTTCGATTGGCAGGTACCAAATTAAAGCCAGGAGGTAACGCGCAAACGGCAAACAACCTGCACGTGACCATAAGACGTAAGCAGACACCGGGACCAGACCCGGACTACACTACAGTTTTTCTGGGCCTGGAACCACAGGGTATTGTTATTGAGCACGTGTATTGGAAAGATCAGTGGTGTTTCGCCACAGCGCGGGTGGGAAGGGCGGTCAAGACCCTCCTCCCACAAGGGCAACACCTTTACATACCGCTCGGCAAACCAGAGCAATGCGAGTGGAAAAATATGAATAACCTTGCCAGCTCCGTTCCAAACCACCTGTGGAGCCCTTCCCCCGCCAATCCGGGGTGCGAGGAAACACAGGATGGCTGGGTGCGTCAATACATCAATTGGAAAGTGATGACTACCCTGGCCGTTCATTTCAGCTGCCAAATTGCAGTCACACGTGGCGCACTAGCAATAGAGGCACAGAACACAACACATGATGATTTGAAATCAAGACAAATTGAAGCACCTCACACAGAACGAAAATATTGGACAAATAAGAGAGCACAACCGGATGACGCAGGGATAGAGACATTGGAAGACGGGAAACGTTGGCTTCCAATCTCTCTCTTCGAGTGCGCCGCGAGGTTGACACATGGCTTGTCACGTGTCAACAGGGGGATGATAGCAATGATAGCACAGGTGCACCAATATTATCATACACCTGGAATTATGCATTTTTCAAAAAAAAATTGTAGATGTTGTGTAATCTGTTTGAACAAAACACAAGGGAAACGACACTGTCTTGTCATTGTTGATGTGTTTTCAAAATCGGTTGAACTGTCTTCGAGCGCACGCGATGATTCGTGAACTGTCGTGAAAGCATTGGGCGAATTGTTGGACATTGATTCGAAGCGACACTGTGCGTACCACCCGCAATCGGCTGGATTTGTGGAACGCACTGACGGAACTGTCAAAGCCAGGCTCATTAAGACAATGAGAGAGACTAAAAGACTGTTTGATCAGAAAGAGATGCATAGGCACAATGACTTGCCAGGGTGTTCTGCGCCACAGACTCGCCAGGTCCGGATTAGTGATCAGAATTTCCTCAAGGTGCTGAAAAGACTTCTCTGGGACAGTGAACGCTGGAATGGCCCCTCCCAAGTGATTGCAGCAACAAAAACTGCAGTCAAGGTCGAAGGACGCGACGGCTCGATCCACCAATCGCAGTGCAAGCTCCTTCGGTTCAAGGTTGAGGGGCCTAGCGACTCCAATCTCAGGAAGGAGAATCAGCACCTAAGTCCAAGTGCGCTGACCTTGCGTGCCGCCGAAAGACCACAGTGGGAGAGAGGGTTTTCCGTGGTAAACGCATCCCTCTCAAGAAAGACCACAGGAAGTGCAGTCAAGCGTTGCCGATGCATCATCAGCATCATCGGCATCGGCATCATCCTCATGGGTCTGAGAGCAGTCATGGTGGGCACACAGGCCCACGAAAGGAGTGACTTGCCCCATGAGATTCGACGTCGGGGGGCAGGAGACGATTGTTGGTATATTTTTATTTTCCTGTTTTCGTGTCGCTTGCGGGATCCCACTCGTCAGAGGTTGTGCTGCCAAATTCATGGATGCTATCAAAGTGAAGTGGCGGCTCAGCTGACAGTGGCCATGTCGGAGTACCAACAGGTGCACACGGATTTGTCATGATATTATTTTAACGGACTCCAGCCCGAGCAATCATTGTCGGGTCATTGGTGCT
Organism: Hippocampus comes; assembly: GCF_001891065.2. Lineage (NCBI taxonomy): Eukaryota > Metazoa > Chordata > Actinopteri > Syngnathiformes > Syngnathidae > Hippocampus > Hippocampus comes. Next base: position 31,656 of record NW_017805558.1, read on the forward strand.
TTTTGCTGCTGACATGTTTGTTTGTCAGTCATGTTTAGGTCATGTTTTTGGTCATGTTTTTGTTATTGATAGTTTTGAGCTTCAGTCTGGTTTTTGTTTGATACTTTGGACTTTGTTTGTTTTGGATTTAGTTTTCTGTAGTGATGGGAATCTGAAGCCTCATGAAGCAATGAGGCTTTCCATTCAACTGGGTCGGTCCTGGGCCGATGCATCATGAGGCTCCATATGTTCTATTGCGCCATCATGTGGAAAATAAATGTCATGACACAGTGATTAAAATACCATGGATTTGATGGAGTCAAAAGGGCAGGGAGTTGTGATGTGAATGAATGTGCGTGTGTTACTTGAAAGAATGATTGCTTTATTTTAGACATTGACATAAACAAGGAACAAGATACACCTTTCATTCATTTTTATTGAGGAAAACAAGCATTTCCAAAGTGTTTGGCTTTAAACGGTTTCTTTTCTTCGATAGGATTTCTCCTGCTTTTGAAAATAGTCTTTCACAAGGGACGGATGAGGCTGGGGTACAGAGAAAGGTTATAGCTAATTTGT
>NW_017805558.1:33491-36362 GCF_001891065.2 Hippocampus comes
AGGTAACATCAGACCGCTCAATCTGCAGTGATAAATTGCATACCCCTAACAACTGTTAAAAAAAATCTTGCTCTTGAGCACAGTGCAAATTGCTTTATGAAAGAGCAAAAAAACGTCTAAAGTTTGATGCGAGAATCAAATACAGTATTGCCGTTTTGATTCAGTGGCATGGTAAGTATTATTTCACGGAAATTGCTGCATTCCAGACTGCTGGGAAGTCAAGCCTATGAGGTCCAACCTTACAGACCAGTCAAAGGTTCTTAAAAACATGATTACCGGTAGTTTAATGTTAGACTTTCCCGAGAGTCTCATGGGGAGATTTTTGTTTCAGAGTGATGTTGTGGTGAAGCTTAAAAAGCAGAATATGTAGCACAGGTACATGTGCCCCATTAACAACACTTTTTCTCATTCACCGATCTGATGAGTCATTTCAACAACTTTTACTTTCATATGCTCGATCATCTAGAAAAGCTGCCGATAAGTTCGCTGCTGCCAATGTTCCCAAACGTGAGGGACACAGATGTCCACTGAAGGCCACACACTGAAGTTTGACTGTCAGTCCTGTGTCAGTTGCTACAGTATGATTTAGAAAAGCTTGTGCAATGAGATATTACATTTTTCTTTGTAATTTATACCTATGACCTTTCAGTCACTTGTTGCTGAACCTAACCTGAAGGTGGAATTTTCACACTATTTAAATAACCAATTGATCAATAAATCAAATACCTTGGTCGAGTTCCGAGGTGCTCATTGATGGGCTCAGGAATGACCACATGCACAGGTCTGTTGCGTAACTGACACGTTCCAAAATCTTCACCCGAATCAACTCTGACCATATACGGCAGCACTTACACAAAGCAAGTATGTTGTGAATGTATGAAAAACTGCAACACAGCAATAAGAAAGAATTTATTGTAAATGAAAATCTCTTCAAACCCTTTCTTAATAAATTCAGTGGTACTTCGAGTTACTTACGAAATGACCTCTATTTATTATTATTTCTGATATACAACAATTGTAATTCTTCTTGCACAGCGGAACTATCATTAGGAACGTGCGTATTATGCGTAACGCATTGCTGTGACCTGAAAACGTGTGATTTCACTCTGCGGCCGAAGGCAGAAGCTGTTGTATATGTAGGCGGCAGTTCCAACTACGCATTCATGTTTATCCAATCACAAATCACTTTAAATTTATGATGTCTGAAAATAATTGTTGTCACAAAAAAGAACCCCAACTCTATTTACAGAGGAAGTCAACCCAAAGTTTTTCTTTACACTACGTCTGTCATGATTCGGTTTGGGACCAACAGGTGGCACTGTAGGGCTCTCCCTGCAGCTGCACACCTGTTGGTCATTATGTAATTAGTGTTTTAAAAAGACTCCCAGCCCGAACACTCGGTGTCGGGTCATTGTTGCTTTTTGCTGCTGTCATGTTTGTTTTTCAGTCATGTTTAGGTCATGTTTTTGGTCATGTTTTTGTTATTGATAGTTTTGAGCTTCAGTCTGGTTTTTGTTTGATACTTTGGACTTTGTTTGTTTTGGATTTAGTTTTCTGTGTTTTATCAATACACTTCATCAAATACACCCTGCTCCTCCCTCTTGCCTGCTTTTTGGGTCCAACACCACCTTGCAACGTGACAGGATTCTGATAAAGATTAATTTTACAATGATTGTGACAATGATTGATGATAGATTGATTATTTTTAGTTATCATACATTTGCTTATTATTAATGTTATTATTGTTATTTTGATATTGATTGATTGATTATGCTCGCAAAGAACAAAGCTTATGCCTGCAATGATAAATTGATCATGCTTGCAAAGATGAACGCTTATGCCTGCAATCATTAATTGACTATGCCTGCAATGAAGAACGCTTATGCTTCTAATAAAAATATATTAATCATTATGTACTCACATTTATAATCCTTTGTATTATATTTATATACTCACATTTGTAATCAAGAATGCTGAGTGCACTGTGTGGAAGTTTAGGGACGCAAACACCTTTCCGAGGACGTGGTTGGGAAGAGATAAGTGTTAAAAGACTAAACAGGAGCGAGGTTGGACAGTGAATGGAGCCATCAACACCAGCTGCAACGTGATGTTTTTGTAACAATTGCACACATATACGTAATTTACACTCACATACACACACATAGTCAAACAAGTTCAGTGTGTCTTCAACAGCCCCCACCCTTTATGTTGGACACACCTATGTAGTAGATTTCCCAATAAATAAGGAGGCGAAGGGGGAGATCGGGAGGGGTGACATGCCGAGAACTGAAACCGAACGCTTCTCCTCGTTCCCTCCTGGTACCAGAAGTGAGTCTCCTGTCTCCTTGTGTTTTATTCCTGAGTGTCAAATTGGATAAACCTGACAATTATAAACAATTTTCTCTCGGTAAAAAGGGTGTGTTTATTAATGAAAGAAAAACTGTCATGATCATGTGGTAACATATTGTTACGACGATAAAAAAGTGCATTTTTTAAATATAAGTTCATAAAAAAACTCCTTAAAGATGCTTCGGTGTTTGCCCCTGCCTTACACTTATTGTGCTTTGGCTGCCCTATTGTTACGACGATAAAAAGATAATAAAGAAAATAGTGCAAACTCTTTCATAGAATATTTGATTAAATTAAAGTTCTTATAAACATGTTACAAAACACGTGTTTCACTTTCTGAGTCACATCATGTTTTATGAGGAAAACAATAAAAATTTTACAAGTTTATGCTATTTATAGAGGAAACAAAAAATTTGTTTGTTGCACCTAGGACATAATGTCCTATTACTCTGACTGTTATTCTGCTGCTCAACAGGTACAAAATATTGAAACACTTTCTTTGACATCTAATTTCTTTATTGA
>NW_017805558.1:41701-43243 GCF_001891065.2 Hippocampus comes
ATTTCCACTGCCCATGACGCCGCCTGACCAGTCAATAGGCTCATAACAAATGCTACTTTGGTTGAGTCTTTCTCATACGCTGAAGGCTGCTGGTCAAATATGAGTGAGCACTGGTGCAAGAATTGGCTACAGAGCCCTGGTTCGCCACCATATCGTGCGGGATGAGGAAAATTAGGTTCCCGTGCCATAATCGGGGGCAATGGTGCGGGGATAGCCTGAGTTGCTCCCGAGGAGGGCGTTGCTTGGTTGCTTGCTTGATCCATCCGGGAACTCAAGACATCAAGTCGATGAGCCAGCATGGTGACTGCCTCCCGGAGCTCTGCGAGCTCTTGTCCCTGCTGGCCCACTAGTTGCCCCTGGCTGGTCAAGGCGGTCATGATCTTATTCATGTCTGCGGGATCCATAATGGTCGGAGTATTCTGTCAGGATTTGCGGGCGAGCCGAATCAGGTTTTGGATCCCAATAATCGCAGACACCAACAAGAGTTCCGTGACAAACAAAAAATAGTTTAATGGCTATAATATTAACAAAAAGCGCTTGCATCCAAAAGGCAAGGGAACAAAGGTAGAACCGAGTAAGCTAAAGAAAAACGACGTATAGGAAAACACGCGAGAAAAAATCCAATATGTAAAATAAAGCGTCTGCCGAGCAGAGAACAATGGTACCGAAACTAGAGCGAAAAACACGACGAGAACGAGAGCAAGTAACGAGTTGAATAAGCGTGGAAGTTGCAATGCAATGTACAATACTCCGACACAGATGCACAGCAAAAGAGTCCTTAAATACAAAGTCACATAATTGCAGATTGGCCGCAGGTGTGCAATATAATTTCGCTGGCCGGCTGAACCCACAAACATTACTGCACCTGCAGGATAATATTGGAACTATGTGCGAAAATGACAGAAAGAAAATGGATGTGAATGGGTTCGAAGACATTGCGTTCTGGATGTTCTTGGCTGAAAAGAGGCAGAAAGTTGAAAAAAGGGAACGTGTCAGTGGGATGGAATTTATCCATGACAAGAGCGAAGGAAACGTTATGTTTCACAGGAGAGAGGATGATGAATTGGGACCGGTAGGTATACAGACAGGAGGAAAACGGAAAGTAGAGAGAGAGAATGCATTTGAGATGACATCTACAAATACTGTTACACCATCATTGTATCCATCTCTTCCGACATCTCCATTTCCACCATCCCCTCCACCCTCGTTTCAAGGGGGCCATCCAATGACCTCTCGGGGAAGGGGAGATTTGGGAGTGGAACTTACTCTCACACACACGCGCACAGTCAACAAACCGCGCCGAAATAGGGGCAGAGGAATGCCAAGAAAGAGATGTGGGACTGATCCAGGGGGGATTATTTGTTGGTGTTGTGGGGCGAAAGGCCAAATTTCCCGTAACTGTCCCAAGAGTAAATTTGTAAGTGCATGACGAGACATTCCTGCTTCTCAGCAAGAGATAGCAACTTTCCTTGTTGGCTTCGTGATGGAAGGAAGTTTCATTTTGAAGGAACACGGAAAGTGATAGCGGCTTGTTTGACGGTA
>NW_017805558.1:43405-46788 GCF_001891065.2 Hippocampus comes
TTAATTAGTCTTTGCATGTGTGTAGATAAGCGCGACTCTTGGCGTGACTCATGGAGTCTTGTTTGTTTTATTTTCTGGCTTTTGCAGTGTAAGAGGTTTGTACGGGATCAATTGAAATTACTTGTAATTGTAACTGTATTAATTGTAATTCCTTACGCCATTTCAGCTTCATTATTTCAACCGGCGCTACATGAAGATTGTGTAAATCAGAAAATGGTTGAGTATGGGTGTAGTGACACAGAGAGTTTTGGATACTTATAGTGGGTGAAAGGCAAGTGAAAATGTTGATGATGAGACGTAAGGTGAAAATGGAAGTTGAGTATGTTGAGAATAAAAAAGGAACAGGCAGGTGAGGTTTGACACAGTGATGCTACGAAAGAGGAGGTCATCATGTGTTTAGGTTGAAAAGGGCCGGAAGGTCACGAGATGCTGAGAAAGTTGTTTGTAAGTCATAGACACAAATTTTGTTTGTGTTAAGTGGTCGTCAGTGGACGTATGTGGGACTTTGTTATCTTTCTGGGACGAGGTAGAATGTGTAAGTATACAGTGAAGGCTTTGATTTGGATGATTTGTGACTGTTACATGTCTGTGGGTTTTAATTATCTTATTATTTGTTTTATAACTACTTCTGTTACACGGCGAATTGCCAGAATGTTCTGATTATATCACATTGTTTTATAGATTACGTTCACAAGATGCACATTTCTCTTGAAACATGAGAAGAGCCATCACGGCTCCTGATGTGGGAGAAATGATGGTCTTGTGTCATGAAATTAGGTAAATTCGGTTACACATTTGCTATCCTTGGTTTGTGTTGTGCCTTCCCTCATTATGAAATGTAATGACTAGAGTTTAAGCTATCGTCGAACATACAAATTCATGTTGGTTTGAGTCATGAAAAAACGTAAGATTTTAAGCCATGTCTCATTTGTGCATACACGGGCTGGATTTCTAATTTCGTTCGTCATAAGAGCAAGACCTTCCAGCTTGAATCAATGTTTATGTTTCGAGTTCACGTGTGGAGAATTTGAAATTGGCTTCGTTAACTTAGATTGACTGCACGTTTTAAGGTCAGCAGTGGCATTTTTGAAAATCACACACCCTAGGTGGTGTTGACCAAAGACGTTTGCGGCATAGATAAGCCACTTGGCAGCCTTGAGCAGTGTTTGGTGCGAACTCTGCATGCTGGAGGAGTGCTCGGAAAGAAAAGAAAAAAAAAAGTGGATTAGCTGCTGCACACTAACATGAAGTTTTTTGTCGCCTGCAAGGCAATTTATTTTGCATGGCGATGTTGTAATGTCGATCCCATTTAACACTGGAAAAATGCACAGTACTTAACCCTGCTGCTTTATTACTGCTTCCTGATGGGTGTTTGTTTGTCTGTTTGTTTGTTGGGCATATAGACAGGTAATAGTGATTTGAGAGGGTGTAGGAGGAAGTACAACAAACTTGTCTCGTCCGACCTCTCGTTCTTTGTGCGTTTTCATTTGTTTGACATTAATATTGCAATAAACATGCATGGCAGGCTGATTGAACACTCTAAATCCTCCCTAGGTGTGAGCATGGGCTTGGATGGTTGTACGTGTCTGTGTGTGCCCTTTGATCGGCTGGCGACCGGTTCAGGGTGTCCCCCACCTACTGTCCGAAGATGGCTGGGATAGGCTCCAGCACCCCCGCGAACCTTGTGAGAATCAAGCGGTTCGGAAGATGAATGAATGGATTAATATTGTAATGGGTCATTTATTTTGTATATCTCGTTTGACAGGCTAAGGAAGAAATCTAGATATTGACGAACACATTTCCCCTTATGCGTGCTATATTTAAGGATGTTTGTATGACTTTCGGTTTGTACACATACTATTTGAGCACACACGCTAGCATATTTATACATCACTTTTCTCTCTTACTCAAATTTGATGCTCCATTACATTATGACATCTCATTAATTTATTGACTTAAATCTGATTTATATAGTTATTTTGCGGTTTGCTTTTGAACCTGTTTTTGGATGATTATTAGGAATTGGCTGAAGAGTAACATAAAAAATATATGCGGTATATCCATGTATATGTGGTATTTCCACAACGAAGAGTGTGAGGGAAAAGCGGTTAGGATGTACTTGTTTTATGTTATGTGTTGTGTTTGTTGTTTTACTTTATGTTAACTGTTTTGTGGGGCGCTTTGTTACAGCTGCGAAAGCGCTATATAAATTAGGATGTATTGTATTGTGTGTGCTGAATTGGTAAATCAGGAAAACGAATGCTGTTCGTTATTGCATAAAATTGTGTGTTGACGCGATGGGCACACTTGCTGACTATCAGCAACATGATAACGTTTTAGGTTAAGTTCAAATTCCAATCGATTCACAAAGTTTTAGAAAAAAAATGATAACGTTTCAGGTTAAGTTCAAATTCCAATTGGTTCACAAAGTTTTAGAAAAAAACAACAGAGCTATATTGCAAGATGGGGTTTATGTCAGCACTGACAGTGAACCCATTTCTACAGTTACAAGTTGCGTCATGAATTATCTCACGCGTTGGCAGGGGGGAATGGTGTCTCTGATTCGGAAACATTATACAACCTATGGTTTGAACCAATGTTTTGGTACACAAGGTAATTTGTATCTAGAATGGGGTCAGTTTCTTTGAGCTACATTTTCATTTCAGATAATGTACATGGGTTCCGTTGAATTAATGAGGGGATGCCATATTGCCTGAGTTTGGTTGAGGCTTTTCCAAAATGGGTCGAAAATTTACGGCAGTGGAACACATTTCGTGAACAGGTTAATTGATAAAATAGAATGCATGTTTCACATTTTATCTGAGACACTATTGATCCTGCCATCCACAATCTGCAGGATTGGTAGCAAGTATGAAATTATATGGTTAAAATTCAATTGAAGAAATTGAATTGATTTATATGTCAATATTACGAGAATGGTGTCTCCTTCTTTGCTTGAAATATTGTTAGGGAGACCATATAAGTTACTGATATTTTCTACACAATTGTGAAATGGGAAATGAAGCTAATTCGGCTGACTATATGTGAGAAAGTTAAGAAAAAAAAACTGTAAAAAAGTAATCTCGATAGAAACATCCACTGAGGAAGATGAGCGAAGTCCGGTGACGCGATGGGCACAGTATTTTAGTTACTGGTAACATCAAACGACCGGCGGAAGAAGTTGCAAGACACCTTTGCACTCATTTAGGGTGTGTTTCTGTCGACATGATAGAATATCAGCGGTGGCATGTCATTTCCTGTTAGATGATCACATGAACATATGGACAACTGTGCTGATCTTCTCCTTTTTTATATGGTATTTGTGCTCTCCTTTAGCACATATGAAAGGGGATGTATTTCTTGATAATAACCTACATTTTGCT
>NW_017805558.1:47205-48608 GCF_001891065.2 Hippocampus comes
AAAAAAAAACACATTTCGACACAAATTGTTGTATACATTTTGGTTTTGGAGGCAAAGTGTTTTATTTATAATCGATCTAGTTGATCTCATTATAAAAAATATATATATATCTTGAGAAGTGAACACACCAAGAGTGATTAAAAAAGAGCACTACTTGTTTTATTCGGTTTTGTTTTGGAGGTTGAAGTGGTTTATGTTTTGTGCTCCTTGGTTGATGTTGCTGGGCAGAATTTGGATTTATTACTGTTTATTGATTTATTTCTAGTTCAAATGGTGCATTAATTTGGTCATAAAGGTTCAGATACGGATTTTAAATACATTGCTTAGGTGATTTTATGCGTTCAGGATCTTTTCTTTTATGGTAAAAGGAAAACTTTTATGGTAAAAGGAAAAAAGAAAACAACCCGACGTTAATATAGTTATTCTTTGCTGAAAGTTGAACAATATTTCTTTCTTTTGGTCTTTTATTTTTATTTTATTGTGTGGATACAATGTAATGCAGTTGTTCAGGAGCTTTTCTTTTATGGTAAAAGGAAAACTTTTATGGTAAAAGGAAAAAAAGAAAACAACCCGACGTTAATATAGTTATTCTTTGCTGAAAGTTGAACTATATTTCTTTCTTTTGGTCTTTTATTTTTATTTTATTGTGTGGATACAATGTAATGCAGTAGTGTATTTCTACCGATTTTGAAGGCATATGATGATTATCGCGGCCGAGAGTTTTTCTTTTTCTTTGCGAAAAATCATGAAAGAGCTCTGCTTTCAGGGTTGTCACAGGTGTTTGCGCATTGGTGTCACTGCTTTACCAATGACTATGTTCCGTCCACAGGAGGGGGATATTTGAGATTGCACTTACGTTGGTGTAATTGGAGTTCCTCGTGGCGTACCAGATGAGTATAAATTGGTTAACCAGGTTGCTGCACGGTGGGGATCCATTTTTATAAACGTGCTGATGGGATCTGCTACCTCCACGACAGTGTCAAGAAGCTTGCAAATTATACTGAGGAAGCCTTTCAGGCGATTGGAAGTAAAACAATTGACAGTCACCTTTCTGATGGTGTTCCGGGACCGCATAGCAGTCAATGTGCTCTTGGCTGAGGCCAATCGAGTGTGTACGGTTTGTGGTGAAGGATGCTGTTCAACCACGCCCTGAGGGCCCCGCACACTGAACCGGATCATTCCGGCGTGACCACGCCCTTGTCATCAGAGTTATGGAGTAAGACCTTTGTAGCGTAACATGCTGGTGTGTTATGTCTTAATCTTTCAAATTCTTTTCTCTCAGCTATCTCGACATTGTGTGGATTTGCTGCGGTCCCTGTATCAAGAGCTCTGCTTATCCAATTGATCACTACGGTTATGGCGCCCACGATGTCTAAAGTGAATGGAATGTACCCTCTGCTGTT
>NW_017805558.1:49759-51786 GCF_001891065.2 Hippocampus comes
AGCCCCCCCCCCCCCCTCCTTTCAGGACAGCTTTTCCTCCCACCGGGGCGTTTGACGAAACTTTAATAATGATACAGAGGTGGGAATGTTAGAGGAATCTATAAGCAAAATTGTATCATGTTTAAAGTTTCATTTAATCTGGGCACATCTAAACGTTTGGGTGCGTATCCAGCACCCCCAAATGCCTGTGCACACAGGCGCCGGCCACCTGGCCGGATCCACAATTAGCACGTCAATGCAGGTGGGCAATCACAGGGGAGGGGGCGAAACTCGGTCACAAAAGGGGAATGAATAATTCGGGAACAGCGGTTGAACAACAAAAGACGAGTTGAGAACACCCGTCGTGCCCAGGCGACATTGGCCATCCGCAAAGTCTGCAACATGTTAATTCGATGTAGACCAGACAGAAAAGGTGCCAACGTACTGGTGGTTCATTGTTTAAAAACAGGTAACAAATCACTACCGAGGGGCCGGACCGGGGGTGCGGTATGCAAATATCGGAAGCAGTGTTTTCCTTGTATGTTACAATAAAAGTCTGAATTGGCGGGAAGGGAGCTCGAGTGTGTGATCATCGGAGCAACTAAACCGTCGTTCGCTCTCAGAGATCCGCTACCGCCGACATTGAAGACAATTTTCCTGTGTGCCGAGTCATTTCTTTAACTTTGTCCGAGAAAATCTCTGACAGCCGCCATTGCTGTTTTGATCTCGCGTTAAGTAATCTCGCGTGACGATATTTCCGTTCTCGCGAGACGAGATTGGCGACATCGGCATTCAACCTCGCGGAAAGCAGACGATTGCCAAGTTGCGTAATGTTAAAACAACTGTTGCGAAAGTTTATTGCGGAGATATCACAGAGGAAGCAGCAAAAGTTGGATAGTTTTTTGCGATAATAAGTTGACTTTGAGAAAGCCTTGCATCATTGGAAGCAGAGTAAAGAGAAGAGAAATTATGAACTCAAAGACTGAACCATGGGATGGAATAAGAACCTATTTCCCGGCAAATCTTGTATGCCTGAATTAATAAATTTTTTGCAGCATTTGTTTATAAGAAATAAACCAATTATCAATGCATATTGTTGTTGTTTGTGTTATTATCATATGCAAATGAATAAGTAGACCATTTCAGAATTTGAAATTTGGGACTCTAAATGCATAATGGGACTCATACTTTTCTGAACAGCGAGTCCCTGGGACTCACTGGTGTTAAACTGTAAAATTATCACTGTCAGGACTGATATCAAATAAAAATATACACAGATAGATATAAAACTAACGAAATATTAATTATATTTCTGGGTGTTTCATGTTGCCTCCATTTTTTTCAGGAGAAATTATGCAATTTACTTCTTCCAACAGAGAGATATATATATATATATATATATATATATACACATAGAGAGAGAGAGAGAGAGAGAGAGAGAGAGAGAGAGAGAGAGAGAAGAGGCTCTTTGTGGTAATCAGACTATATTCTTGTCCTTTTTCCTTTTAAAAATTCCAATTTTATTCTTGTAAAATCAGGATTTATTAATTTCTGTAAAATTAAAAATAAAATACGAAAATTTTATATATAAAAAAAAATTCCCCATTAAATGACAACTCTATCCTTTTTTTGTCATGGCACACACACGCACACACACACAGACGCGCACACACACACACACACACACACACACGCGCACACACACACACACACACACACACACGCGCACACACACACACACACACACACACACTCACACAAACGTGTGTGTACACGCACACACAAACGTATGTGTATTCTATTTTTATTGCAATAGTGCCTAAGTATGAGCACACACATATTTGACACTTCATATAGTCAGTGTAGAAAGAAAAAAAGGGAAAGAAATTCGAAATTTACGATCAGCATTCACTTTCACTTACATCAATTTCTTGGATAATGTCTTTTATTTTGCTTCCTCCGTCTTTCATTTTGATCACTTTTACCCTCTCTTCCAGCGTCAGAGCGCTTCTTGTCTTAGCTGCTTGACATCCAAAGGTCCGTTTTGT
>NW_017805558.1:52048-58079 GCF_001891065.2 Hippocampus comes
GCCACCCAAGACAGCGTTGCTCAGCTGATGTCATGCAATGAACTTTTAAAGCCAGCCACGGGACGCTTCGTAGTCCTCGATGGCCATAGTTAGCGCGATGGAAGTCGCCTTCTCTCTAATTTGCGCTCCAGTTAGCATCAGGTTTTTAGCATGATAATAAGTAAAGCATTCCAGGAAACGTTCATTGATTTGACTGACCGGGCCACAAACAATTTACTCTGAGCAGCTAATCGGATGCTCAGTAAGCCAATGGCAGAGCAGCTTTGAGTATGTTGCGTTCAGGAAACTCGCAGCTGTGACCGAAATAAACATTGTTCACTATGTAAACCAGTGTGGTGGTTGCTGTTGCCGTTTCCGAACGAAGCAGTAGAGGTCGCTGTTGGATTAGACTTTGTTGTAGTGAATGTCTTCGCGAGGCAGGACCAGAGAAAATGATTTCGTATAACGCAACAGGGTTTTTTTTTCGTCGTATGGGGGGCAGGAGAATGGGAATGGTGTGAATGCATGAAGATTTTTTTCAAATTAGGGGGTATTTTCGCCCATGTAGGTTTCGTTCTTGAGGAGTTTCACTGTGTGTATATATATAGAATCACTTTCTTCAATCTAGCCTTGATCTGAATCAAAACCAAATCAGTTGAATTGCGCTGCCCTTCTACAGAGTTATTTGGAAGTTAATTTGGCGTTATCTTACTTATAAACTAAGGTAAATTATAGCCCCTCACCTCACATACTTTGTAGTGACATTAGCAATAAAATCGCATAAAAGCCATTAGCGTGGCAATTAATCAGATCTTAAAATTAAATGTGCATATATCTCTGCTGAACACGCTTAATTAAACGACCTCATGTGCATGTGACAAAACAGCTTAGAAGGCGCAGAAATATTCTGTTGATACCAATTTCTATATTTCTCAAATGAAAAGGAGCTCGTCTAAGCTACCAAGGAGACGTTCTGAGGCTAATTCTATCGGATTTACTGAGAACTGAATTGAGCCACATGCACACGTGACCACCTCATGAAACATTTTTCTTGGTGTTTGACGTAACAAATTCTTTTAGTTGAAAGTCTTGACTGACGACTGCTCGCAGAAGCAGTACTATTTCTTGGATGTACAGAGAGTTGTTTTCTCAGATTTAATTGTTCCAAATGTCCCTCATTAGGCATCTCAGGGGAGAAGGATCAGTCATTTATCCATTTTGACCTCATATCACCAGCCAGGCTGACTCCAATTCATCTTCATGTTGTTCCCCAGAGCTCCTTCATGTCGTCAACATGCAACGTGCAACAGTGTGCACTTTTATAAAGAGGAAGAGATTAAGGCAGGGAAATCAGTCGAACAACTGGGTTGTGTTGACCACAAAAATTGCTTGATGCAAAAATGTATCCCTCAAAACTATCTAATTGTCATGATTCTGTTTGTGACCAACAGGTGGCACTGCAGGGTTCTCCCTGCAGCTGCACACCTGTTGGTCGTTATCTAATTATGGCTTTAAAAGGACTCGGCAAGACCACTCAGTGTCGGGCCATTGTTTCTTTGTTGCTGTCATGTCTACTTTGTTTGCTGTAGCTGTCGTGTTCTCGATTATGTTTTGTTGACTGTTAGTTTTAGCTACAGCTTGGGTTTTGTTTGACACTTTGGATTCTCTTTGTTTTTTAGGACTTTGGTTGTTTTGGATTCAGTTTTCTCTGTGTTTTATTAAATACAATTCGTCAAGTTCACCCTGCTCCTCCCTCCTGCAGGCTTTTTGGGGTCCACCACCACCTCGCAAACATGACAACATCTAAGGTAAACTAGTAGTCAGCCTATAGTGGATTTAAGCCATGGTTGCATACTTCATTTTTCTTAAGTTTGCTTTGAACACAACAGTCAGGCTATGTTGATTCTGTTGGTCCTTCTTGCGCGGAAATCACTTTACGGTTTTGTGTAGACATCATTTCGGATGACTACACTTGGTTCGATGACAACACTGGAGACGTTTTATTTTCGCTAGGTCGCTACCACTGCACCGCTGAACTTTCGTTCTCATGTCACCACCTCTGCGCACCGTCACTGTCAGACGAACACAGAGAAGCTCCACCCGCTTTATTTATATGGACACGGAACACTGTAACCTTCCACACAAAATAGTTCCAAACAAGTAACAATCGCGTCAATGGCGTACATCGTATTCGACAGGCTGCCTGCTCTTTATTCACCAGAGGCTCATCAACCTAGTCTCTTATTTCTCTCCCGAAACAGTGTCTTCTCCCGCTTGGGATACCTTAGCCTTCTCCGTTACGTACAATCTCTACACAGCTTGTAATGGAGGCTCTCGCTGGCAATCTGTAGTGGAGTCGTTAGATGCAATGCCAATGATTTCAGCTTGAGTCGAGCTGTGGACAATGTTGACAGGCTTGCATGCAGTATCCATACATTTAGCTATGGCTTCAGCAAATTTTTTCTTTGCCGTGTCATCCAGTTTCTTCGCTTTGAAATGATCCATAGCTGCCTGTCTAGACGAGGGGGCGGAGTACTCACATCAGCTGTGTGCTTGGCCATCAAGTGGTATTTCAGACTCGACGTGCAATGATGATAGCTCAGTTTACGACCGCAAAACATACAGGTAACTTTGGTCTTGTCAGTGGAGCAATCTGGCAACTTTTTAAAAGTAAACTTTCCATTCATAAACTCTTTAAGTATCAGTTTTCGGTGTCTCGCGCTGCCGTGGCTGGCAAAACAAACGTGCATGGACCTATGCAGCGCGCTTGTTGTTTTGTTTCTGGGTTATTTATAGAGAAACATCACACCCGCTGTGACGTGTGCCGCGTTAATCTCGCGAGAAAAAAATTAATCCCGTTAAAATTCATTTAAATTAATGCCAATAAAAACGCGCTAAACTGACAGCTCTAACATAGAGAGAGAGAGAGAGAGAGAGAGAGAGAGAGAGAGAGAGAGAGAGAGAGAGAGGGTTCAACCGCACACCCTTTTAAGAAATGTTGGAACTGAACTACAGGAGCAATGTGGATTGAGATAAAACACCGGGCGTCGCAAGGCAACACTCAGACAAACTGACGCACACAGACTCTACAGTAGGCTCCACTTAGAAATCAGTGGCCTACCAAGATGAATTGCCATGGCCATTAAATGGCACCAAAGACTTGTAACAAGACTGGCTAAATGGCACCAATGACACATGAATGACAAGCCAGTGACATCTGTTACACCAAATGCACTTGTACCTTGTTAAAATGAAATCATGTATTACCCATCAATCTTCAAAAAGGTCCTCTTCCTTCTCTCCAAAGTGCAGTACGAAAGCATGGATAACTGCTTCACGTCTTGCTTCAGTGCTTAGGTTCTGTTAAGAGATTAATATTGTGTCAATAACATGAACTGTCAGGCTGAGAACATCCAGCAGTAGCATGTGCCACGATTTGCAGAGCCATAAGTGGAAGATAGGAACATACAGGCCAATAGGATTTAAGGGATAGTTCACTTTAAATGATGTTTTGTTCTACAGTATTCGGTGGTATGCTTTGGACGTTGAAAGTGAAATATCCCCATGTATGGCAGCATTTGCTACTAACGCAAAATGCCAGGGATGTGCTTTCAGGGGAGGCAGATGAGGCAGAGCCTCACCTCTGAATGCGCATTGCATTGTGCAATCATCATAAACTGGGTTGATACATACAACTGGCGCGTGCTGCTTGCCGTATATCTGTATGTCGCCAATATAATGTTTGCAGATACGTTTATTTGACCTGTTTTTCCACAGTCTGGCTAATGTTTTTAACCATAAAAGTTTCATGTTTTTTTTTTTGGTGACATATTTAGATTTGCTGATGGGAAATAAAACCGTAGTGAAAAGGCAGAGGTTGCGGCAGATAGTTCTCTGCCGCAATGAAGAGGGCGTACGTGAGCAAACGGGTACGTTGCGCTGTTCTTCTGCACAGAGGCGCCACGCGAGTCAAGTGCGATCCTTTTTTTAATTTGCTACATCGGACTGCCAAAATGGAAGAGGAGGATTATATATCAAAGCTTAAAAACTTCTCAAAACTGGACTTTCAGTCAAAAGTGGACGTGATTAACACAGGTAGACCAACGCCGGAGCTAAAAGGTTTGCTTCAAACTACGGGACAGCCAGGACAGAAGATAACGCACACTTTTCAAATGGAGTGGTACACCCGAAAAGAATGTGGTTCTTCGAAAAACCGTCTTTCCTGCTTTCCCTGCCATTTGTTCTCAAATTGTGACAATATCTGGACTAACACGGGATATTGTGACATGAAAAATTTACCACGAAGCCTCAGCAAACATGAGAGATCGACCACCCACATTCAAAGCCAGATTGCTTTAAAAACTTTTGGAAGCTCAAGGATCGATTTGGCACTGAACGAACAGCGCAGGCTCAACGTTAGCATCCACAATGCCAAGGTAAAAGAAAACCGAGAGATTTTGAAAGACCTCATTAATGCAACCTGCTTTTTAGCTAAACAGGAGTTGGCATTTCGTGGTCACGACGAGAGGGCAAGCTCTTCTAATCGTGGCAATTATGTAGAACAATTACATGCTTTTGCTGAGAAAGATGAGAGGTTCGCTAGACATTTGGACTCATCCACTGTGTTTTCTGGCTTGTCAAATAGAATACAGAACGATCTAATTGAAGCAATCGGTGATGTGATAAGAAATGATATAAAAAGGGAGATTAACGCTGCCCCATTTGTTGCTGTAGAGGTAGACAAGACTACGGATATCACAAACAAAGCAGAGATCTCTGTTATTTTGCGCTATGTAACCAAAAGTGAAGTGAACTGTGTGGTGAAGGAAGCATTTTTAAGATTTGATGACGTGAGTGATAATAGGCGAGCCCCTGCTGTAGCTGCGTATGTCTTGGAAGTGTTGGAGAAATACAGCTGTGTTGAAAAACCAGTAGCGCAAACACATGATGGACCTGCTGTGATGGCATCAGAGCTTAATGGGGTGCAGGCCAAAATTAAAGAAAAGGTGCCCGAGGCCATGTTTACACACTGTTATGCACACAAACTGAATCTTGTGCTGTTGCATTCAGCAAAATGTATGCCTGAGACTCGAATGTTTTTTACAACACTTGAGGGACTAGGGTCATTTTTTTAGCAAGACCACGAAGCGCACCCAGTTACTGGATGATGTTGTGAAACTGTGCTTACCAAGAGCAGCGCCCACGAAATGGAGCTCAAATTCTCGGCTGCTGCAGACAACAAGCATGTACCAATCTGATCTGTGTGCTGTATTCCGTATCATGATGGAAAATCCTGACAGCTGGGACAATGACACTCAAATGATGGCCACTGGACATGATTGATGGCTGTCAAAAGCATCGACATGCTTTTTAATTATGGCATATGAGGGCATTTTCAGCAAAAATGCACAATTTAAAACGATAGATTCTGTACTCAAACCCCCTCTGCCTACTTGCTCGGATTCCTCACCCGAGATGTGCAACAGATTCCTTCAGTTTTTCATTGATAAGGTCTCTACAGCTAGGACTCCGGTCTCAAATACCGCATCTGACCCCTCTGTCCATATTCCGTGTTCAGCTGTGCTAAATTCTTTTGAAACTGTGTCCTTGACGCTTTTGGAGGATGTAGTTCGCCAGAAGAAGCCATCTGGCTCTCCCTGTGACTTTCTTCCCCCGCATTTCTTTCACGAGGTTCTACCGAGTGTTGGTGCATCGGTGTTGGACATCATCAACAGCAGCCTCTCTTCTGGTATAGTTCCCCAACAGTTTAAACATGCTGTGGTCCAACACTTGATCAAGAAACCTGGTCTTGATCCAGATGTGCTGTCAAATTTCAGGCCCATTTCCAAACTGCTTTTCATTTAAAAAATTGTGGAAAATGTGGTGCACATGCAGTTGAAATTTTTCTTGGATGAACATAACATCTTGGAGGTCTTCCAGTCAGGTTTCAAGACGATGCATAGCACAGAGTCAGCCCTGTTACACGTTTCTAATGACATCCTGCTGGCAAATGACACTGGAGACTACGTGTGTCTAGTTTTATTGGATTTAA
>NW_017805558.1:59570-60774 GCF_001891065.2 Hippocampus comes
ATTTGAGCAGAAATGCAGCACACTTGGCCTAATTACAGTGGAAGAAATCAGTCAGTCAGAGATGAGAGAAAACAAATGTTCTACAAGATTATGGACAACATCAGTGTTCAGATGAAAGCTAGGTTTGATCATTTTGGTGAGCTAGCTTTCCTCGGTTTGGTCGACTGTACAAAATTTAATGAGATGTCACAACATTTTGATGACACCAAACTGCAGAGCCTGTCAATATATGCAAAGTTTTTTGACTTTGTCAGACTAAAGGCTGATCTCATTGGACTGTACAGCTCACAAATGGTGAGGAATGAATGCAAATCTCCTGGACAGCTTCTCAACTTTTTGGCCCAGAATGATCTGCTCCAGACTGTTCCTGAGGCGACAAAGTTACTCCAACTGGTGCTCACTGTACCAGCTACAACAGCGTCTGCGGAAAGGTCGTTCTCTGCGTTGAAAAGACTGAAAACATACAGTCGGAATAGGACCAATTCAGGACGACTTTCCTCCCTGGCGATCATCTCCATTGAGGCGGAGAGACTTTTAAAACTAAAGGAAAATAAGGAGGACTTTTACAACAAAGTAACGGAGGTTTTTGTGGCGAAGGACAGGCGCATGGACTTCATCTACAAATAAAGGTAAGACACAAACAGTTTTCATTGCAATCTTATCACAAAAGAGGTTAGACTAAGAAAAATACAAAAGAATATTTAACCCTTCGAGAACCCACGGGGTCAAATTTTGGATATGAAATAACCAGTAGCCAAATGAATAAGCTACCCTTTTTGAATGAATGAATGAATGAATACTTTATTGTCATTGCACACTTGTTACAACGAAATTCTGCAGGAGCCTAAACCCCCAAGTGCGTCGCGAAGTATAAAAATATAAAAAATATATAAATACATTGCACTCCCCTAGACCCACATACAATCACACGCACACATTAAAAATTGATAGAGTTATGGAATGGATTTTTTTTTGTTTTAAATCGTGATAAGAATATGTTCGATATTCGGCACTAGTTAAGGTACAGTCCAAGTTGTCTTACAAAATGATATGAATCAGGGATTAACATGACAGTATGTGGACTATTTCGGACTAATTGAAATACAGTCAGAGATATCATGAGGTATTAAGTAAAATTGCACACCCACAGGCCTACACATTTACATGCACACGATTTGAGGAATTGAGATTCAGCAGCCTGACT
>NW_017805558.1:61777-72814 GCF_001891065.2 Hippocampus comes
CCTCATGCTCCTTCAGCTGTAGCGACTGCGTGCTGGATTGATGTGGAGTCAGAGGGGCAGAGTGAGACCCCTTTGCGTCAAAGCGGGTGAAGAAGATGTTTAATTCCTCCGCCAGTGAAGCATCTACGCTTACTTCTGGTGGACTGCCCTTGTAATTTGTTATGTTTTGTAAGCCCTGCCACACTTGCCTTGCATTTTTGTCTGCCAGTTGTTGCTCTACCTTCCCTTTATAGCCCCTTTTGGCTTGTTTAATTCCTCTTTTCAGGTTTGCCCTGGCCACGGCATACAGCTCCCGGTCTCCGGCCCTGAATGCAGAATCCCGGGCCCTGAGTAGAGTCCGCACTTTCCGCGTCATCCATGGCTTTACATTTTTGAACACTTTAATCTGTTTATCCACTGTGACATTGTCAGTGCAGGTCTTAATGTAAAATAAAACAGTCTCAGTGCGTTCATTTAAGTCCAAGTGATCAAAAATAGTCCAGTCCGTATTTTCAAAACAGTCCTGGAGCTGGCTGAGTGCATCTATGGGCCAGGTTTTGACAGTTTTCCTGACTGGTTTGGTTCTTATTCTGATGGGTCTATACGCTGGCACACTGAATAGTGAGATGTGATCAGACATTCCCTGATGAGGAAGGGGTATTGACCTATATGCACTCTTTAGGTTGGAATAGATCCTATCCAGTGTGTTTCTGCCCCTGGTGGGGCCTTTTACATATTGTGCAAACTTTGGGAAAACAGTTTTTAAACAAGCCTGATTAAAGTCCCCAGCCACAATAATGGCACCCTCAGGGTGCTGCATCTGCTGTCCGGATATTGTGTCGTGAAGTCTGGAAAGAGCTGTGTTTACGTTAGCAGTGGGGGGTATATACACAGCTGTAATTAGCACTACAGTTAGCTCTCTCGGTAGATAGAATGGCCTACAGATTACCGTCATCATCTCTAAATCGGGCGAACAGTAAGTGTTTATTACTCTACTGTTTGTACACCAGCCTTGATGTACAGAGACGCATAGGCCGCCTCCTCGCTTCTTTCCGGAGCTGTCGTTTCTATCGAAGCGGTGCGTGGTTCGGCGCGTTAGCTGAATTGCCTCATCCGGTATGAGCGAATGTAGCCACGTCTCTGTTATTACAGACACGCTAGAGTCCCGGGTGTAGCGATTGTCTGACAACAGCAGCTCCATCTCGGCAATTTTGTTGACGATAGATCTAGCATTCGTCAGGCAGATGCTTGGCAGCGCTGGTCTGAGCGGCTGGTTCCTTAGCCCGGCTAGCAGGCCCCGCCTCCACCCTCGCTTTTGCACAAGAGACAAACTAAAACCACGACGAGGGAGAGAGGTCCGGGCCGCTGCGCCCTCGCGCGCCGCCATCACATATCACATTGGTTTATATATTTGTAAATCTGACACTAAAGGAGTCAGTGCCTCACCAACCATGAACCTCACCGCACGCCACTGCAAAATGCATGTGTGAGGCATTGTCTTGCATGAATGACAGTGATGTCTCCTTGCAAAACTCGAACAAAGCACATGTGACTCAGTTTGTTCTCGGGAGGCTTCAGCTTGATCCCCATGGTACCTCCCTTGGTCTTCATCAAGGCAATGAGGTCAATATCACATTGGTTTATATATTTGTAAATCTGACACTAAAGGAGTCAGTGCCTCACCAACCATGAACCTCACCGCACGCCACTGCAAAATGCATGTGTGAGGCATTGTCTTGCATGAATGACAGTGATGTCTCCTTGCAAAACTCGAACAAAGCACATGTGACTCAGTTTGTTCTCGGGAGGCTTCAGCTTGATCCCCATGGTACCTCCCTTGGTCTTCATCAAGGCAATGAAGTCAAGTTTGGACAGGAATTTCCGCTCATGGGGAATTGTAGTAATTCTCCTGAACTCCTCCTTGACCTGAAATGATTTTGGATTTACATAAGATGAACGTGAGACATTGATTCCAGGACTGAAGAATATGATAAGGAACTGGCCAAAATAGTGAAATGAAAAGGGAGTGCTAATTGTCTAAACCACTCCAATCTCTCTTTCACCCCATACAGTTTTGTGTTAATGTGATTAATCGTGTACAATGTTAGACATTTTGAAAAAAAATGGTCTGAGTCATGTTTTACATTCACCAAAATTGATTCTAGATACACAGCAAGAAACCTGTAAAAGAAGAGAGAATTATATTAAAACAATGGCTTGTATTTGAGTGGGGTCGGGAAGTCGGGGGGGGGGGTGCATCACAGTATAATGAATACTGTGATGCACCTACCTAAAGAATGACTTGAGTGCACAGTAGGTTCACAGGTGCCACTGAATATTAGCGATATGTCAATTGGCCCGATATGGACGCTCCTCACCCGCAGTCAAGGGAAAATCCCAGAACAATCACGGATGGATTTATCGCCCTTCTTCAGAAAAAGAAGAAAATCACACTGCATCATTTTCAAATGATAATATGCATATATTCATATTTATGAAAAAAATATATACAGTTGACAAAAAAAAAAAAAGATTACAATTACAAACATGATAATAATGACTAATATAATTTGGCTACATAAAAGTGAAGCATATTATTTAGACATGCATTTGGTGGTTTAAGTGGCTCCAGTCTTGAAACAAGACGTCCCTTAGGCTTAATTTTTCAGTTTCACTGAGTAATATGAGTCAGTATATTCTTCCTCCATCTTGCACTTACAAGGGGATAGATAGATCGATCGATCAATACAGGTCAAAGCTGCCACAATGTCTGATGAGGGCGTTCACAGTGAGATGTTTATGATGATGCGATTCCTGGAGTTCTTGCAAGCGGAAAAGCCACTGAAGAAAATGTTCCCTTCATGAAGGATACAAAAACATTCTTGTCAAGGCCACTGAAGAAACGCACGTGCGCACCTGAAGAAACGCACGTGCGCACACACACACACACACACACACACACACACACACACACACACACACACACACACACACATAGATATCTATATATATATCTATATATATATATCCATCCATCCATCCATTTTCCAATCCACTTTATCCTCATGAGGGTCGCGGGGAGTGCTGTAGCCTATCCCAGCCGTCTTCAGGCAGTAGGCAGGGGGACACCCTGTGAACCGGTTGCCAGCCAAATGCAGGGCACACAGAGATGAACAACGATCCGCGCTCACACTCACACCTAGGGACAATTTCGAGTGTTCCATTAACTTGCCATGCATGTTTTTGGAATGTGGGAGGAAACCAGAGTTCCTGGAGAAAACCCACGCAAGCATGGGAATAACATGCAAACTCCACACAGAGAGGCCAGTGAGTGTGAATGCTCTCTCTCTCTCTCTCTCTCTCTCTCTCTCTCTCTCTCTCTCTCTCTCTCTCTCTCTCTCTCTCTCTCTCTGTGTGCGTGTGTGTCTTTGTTATAACACAAAATGTCAATATATGTCAACAAATATTGGTTTCCCTTGTAAAAATCAAAATCTTTGGTTGTTTCCATTCACGTCCTCATTCTTCATTCCTCTGATACAGACGTTTCATGTGAGTAAATATGAGACACACACAAGAGAGGATATATGTGAAAGTAAGTGCGAGAGTCAGCGATTAAGCGCTGATACTGCATGGGAGGGTGGCTGCCGACCGTTGCCAACATCACTGGCAGCCACATGACGATGACAAAGTGAAGAGTGCTCCATCTGTGTGTAAAAATAACAGAATAAGATTGTTGAGCAAAGGAAAATGCAGCACTATGCACCACATTCGCGTTTGGTCGCAAGCCAGCCAATAAAATTTGAAAACCTTACTTTTTGGACACTTGTTGGTGATGATATATGTGTCTGACTAAAAGACACAACATTTTTTTTTTAAGGTTTTTAAAGTATGATAATTTTTTTGTGGTGTTTTGTGATCAACATTGGTCTCTGGTTTAATTATTAAGCTCACTTTGCAGTCAGTCATGAAAGACCTCTATCCAAAGACTGGAATTTTAACAAAGTGGACCCAAAAATACATAGACCATTCACAGAGAAAAGTGGACTCTGTCAGACCAACTATTGATGAGGGCAGTCCTTCTCAAATAGTGGGGCACCCCTAGGGGGGCGCGATGCGATGGGGGGGGGGGCACATGTGATTCTGGGGAACATGCTTTTTTGGCTGAAGAGAATAGAATAAAGAGTAATTGCACATCCGCTACAGGAGTTGGCAGTGGCACCCTCAGAGAGTGTGCAGGGAGTATTAGCTCTATGGTGTGTTGTTGTTTTTTTTTTTTGTTTTGTTTTGTTTTGGGGTTTTTTTGCACCGAGCAGGCGATATTAGGTGCAGTAAACAAACCCCCAAGAGACTAGATGAAAAGAAAGGCGGAGAGAGACGAAGATAATGAGACATAACAAAGTCACCCGAAAGCTAAGACAAGGAAATATGAAGAAGTGTATGTTGTGCTTGGCTTCACTGTGACTAGAGTGGGTGACGAGGAAAGACCGGTGTGTTAACTTAAAGATACCTGAATGACGCTGATAAGCCGCTGGAAAAGTTGAGCACTGCAAAATGTGCTCGACGTAGCCATTAATATGTGTGTGTGTGTGTGTGTGGGGGGGGGGGGTATTTGCAAAAAATGTTTTATTCATTTTTGTTTTGTAGACTCAAATGTTTTATATATTCTGCTCCAACGTTAATGTTGCTGAACTGAATTTGAATGTATTAATATTATTTATTGATTTATTTAATTTTGGTTTTCAGAATGGTGCAATGGTTCAAATGGTCAGCAGCCATCTCATTACCTCTGCGTCCCGCGTCCTCGACGCATAATTTTCCTGCGGGACGCACAGTTCCAAATAATGTGCGATTTTGGGACGCAAGGAAATTTCTCAGTCAAAACAACAACATCAAAAAAAAAAACTACGGCAGGCCTGAGGATTTCACGGTAACGATTGTTACTGGTAGCGTGTCATTTCCGTGGCATCGTTTAACCATAAAAGTCACCGCACATGACTTGACTGGACGCGATCAAGTCTCTCTTGTGTGATCAACGCGATTTCACTGTGTCTGTATGAGTGTTTGTGGTGTGGTGTGTGAGTGTGTTTCTTCTAATTTACTTTCGATTTGTTTTCAGTGTTGGGGGGACGGAACAGATAACGTTATATGCGCATGCGGGTTGCTATTTTATTCCGCAAACTGAGGAATCGCGTGGATGAAAGTTTGAGATGGCGGTGAAAAAAACTCACAAAGGTCTACTAATTACGACATTTAAGAAATGGGAATGCCAGTCTGATTTTTCGTATGAATCGTCTGAAGGGCGTATCACTAAACTCACTTGTGACATATGCACAGAACACGAGAGCGAGATACGAGAGGCACGATTACGAGGCAAGTTGGTCATGAGATCTACATGTATAGGCTAATCGCTATGAAAAATATTATGAAACAGTCTTGGTTATTCTATAATTTACTGGTTGTAGCATGGTAACTTTAGGAATAAAACATTCGTCACGAGGTGTAGTAATGCTAATGTTAACTGTTGGTAGAACTAATGATGACGTGTGTGAGATTCTTTCGTCAAATTGATAGTAGATTACACATGCATCGTTTTGGAAAGAGGATGTCAAGCCACATCAATACTTACCAGGAAATTAATCTTTGCAGTGTGAGATTGGAAAAACTACTCTGATTTTGTGGTATGCTGTATTCATGATGCCATATGACTACACCACATTTTGATCCATTTATTTTTTTGAATAAATCTGGAGTACACAGCTGCTGATGTAATGTTCATTGTTAATGGATAGTTTTCAAACATTTACCCATGAAACATTATCCTTTTGAGTTTCAGAATTCTTGATTATGAATATCAGTCAAAATAGAAAAATGGGTTCCCATGATGAAAGTTTATGGAACCCAAAATTAGTTACCGTGGTTTCCCATTGGGTAATCCGACGTAACTGAAAAACGGTTACCGTGAATTTCCGAAATCCTCAGGCCTGCTACTGAATTATTTAAATATTTGCAGCATTTGTTTATAATTATATGTATATGTTGTTGTTTGTGTTATTATCATATGCAATTGAATAAGTAGACCATTTCAGAATTCGAAATTTGGGACTCTCTAAATGCATAATGGGAGTCATACTTTTCTGATCAGCGAGGCCCTGGGACTCGCTGGGGGTAAACTCTAAAATTATCACGGGGTCAGTTGGTCAAAAATATTTAAACACTTTTTTTTTTTTAAATTTCAGGCAAATTGGTGCATTTAAAATCTTTTCTGGTACAGACTAAAAAAACAATGTTAGTAAAGTTATTGTTTGCTGTAAATTGAACGAGATTTCTTTCTTTTTTCATTCATGTTAAGAAGGATACAATGTAATGCAGAAGTGTACTTATCACAATTTTAGAAGCAAATGATCATTATCGTGACGGCAGAGAGTGGGTGGGGGGCACAAATTATTTTCTTCTTGTTGGGGGACGCGGGGGTAAAAGAAAATAATTGAGAAGCACTGGATTAGGGGTTGGACGCAAAATGTTTTCTTTTTTTTAATAACCCATTTGATTGTTGCAGACTACTTCCTGGTTACATGAGATTTTATCGGACTGAATTGTGGTGCCATTTTGACACATCGATATTTTTCTGGAAATTTAACTAACTCATTCCACTATCGGATAATAACTATCATGTCACTTTTAGTGATTTGGCAAAGTCAACAAATGAGCTTGAACGTATATTTGTACCTGCACGTATCATTCCTGGAAGCAAAGATGGTTAAAGACTCATGCCGACGTTGACGTTGGATGGCACTGTCATGGAACTGATGTTGGCGTTCTCCTGGGTGGTGGCTGATGTGTCCACCACAGGCTGACTGTTACCCCACTGGATGGAGCAGCAGGTCTGCAGGGGACTTTGATTCAGGCACGTTCCCCTGTGGCACGAGGACTGTGCAAGCGTCGGGGGTTGCACGTACATGCAGCTGCTTTGATTGGCCACCCGGTCGCACACCAGCATGCCCTGCTGAGGTTGGTCCAGACCGTTGACTGCTCTTGGCCAGGGGCCGTTACATGGGAATGTTTGGCTTTCCAAAACTGGATCATTGAGTGTAACGGATGAATGGGGCATCTTGTAATGGCCCTGCGACCACGTAGGAGGACAAGTTATAGGGTCAGGGATGGCGGCATTGTGATTGTTCAAGTCATGGCAAGGAATCATGTGTGGCTCAACTGAGTATATATTATTCTGTTGATGTAGAATCGGCTGCTGCTGCTGTTCAAAGCTTGGAAAGTGGACCGGAGCACCACGAGCAGAAGAGTCAGGCACAATAAGTTCTGGGAGTTCTATTTCTGGGCTGAAAATGTCCTGAAGTTGCAGCTGCTGGAAAGAAACCTGGTGCTCATTTGTGGCACCCGGCAGAGGTCCACAGTGGGAAAGTTTCTGGCCACTGCTGAAAGCCGGAGCAGATCCCACCAAGGTTTGAGCCGTGTAGAAGCCATTGGTTTGAGGGAAATTCCCATCCTGGGATAATGTCGGGAACTGCTGCTGTGGTTGCGTGAACGCGTCCTGCTTCAGGCAAGCGGCAGGGCACTCGTCACCATTTTCCTTGAACAAAACAGAATCAATATGGTCGAATATCTCGTTGATGAGGACGTTATCCAACTCAGACTGCACGCTGTCCTGCTGGTCGCCCTCCTGACCCAAGCGCTTGAGAGACTCCTCCCACTGCATCAGCTCTGAGTCATCCACCTCCAGATTCTCCAGGGCGCTGCAGAAGTCACCCTTCTGCGCCATCTCTTGCAGGTTGTCGATCATAGCCATCACAGACCGCTTAGCCTCCTCCTTTACCACAATGGGGGCGCTAGAAGTGGCCCCCACGCCTGTGTCCTTCCAAGCATTACTGGGCACGCTCACCAGCGCTCGACTGTCCATGAAGACCTGATCCACAGGAAAGTGCACCTCTGGCGTGTGCCTGTAGGCGGACTCATCCTGCCGAAGGAAGCAATCCAGGAGTGAGCGGGGGAAATGCGTCTCCTTGCTGACATCCATGTCATCATTGTTGTTAAACTTTTTGTTGAACTGCGTCTGCGTGAGGTCCATGGTTGGGCCGGTGTTGTAAAGCACAGCCTCGCCCGTGGTGAGGCTGAAGGGCAGCTGTAACCTCCTCTGGCGGAGGTAGTCCTCGCCCTCAGCATTGCTGGAACACACAAAGCAGAGGTCACGTTAATGACAACAAGATGATGAGCATCCATTGAGGCACCCTACATTGAACTGGTCAAATGGGCAAATTAAAATGACATGACCTCAACTGAAACCGCGCTATCAACAAGCTCATTCTCCTGTCAGCACAACTTTTTAATGTAGCTGCACATGCGCACACCGTTTTAAAACTGGGGATGGAGCTGTGATAATTACCCATTCAAATTCAAACTCTTGTGAAAAGGGAATCGCCACACACCTGCCACCATTTGTGTGGCTCTGATAAGCCCCAAATGAAGTTCAGATGTCTTAGTCGGATTTTCCTGACATTTTTTACACTGAGCTAACACTAAGCGGTAATTGGAGCTGTTCAGAATTCCCCTCACCAGTTTTTTTGGGAGCTAACGCCCATTTTTCGGCAGTTAATGAGAAACTATTTAAACTTCTTTGGTTTAAAACAAAAAAATATCATTTTCTCACTGTTGCGAATGGAGCAGGGAGTTAACTCGAAACTAATTTGATTACGGGCAAGACCAGAATGACATCACGGACCCGGTGCTTGAAGTTCGTTCTGAACATAGCCACATCCCCAGTTGTAATAGAGTAAGCACACTTGCGCAAGTACTTCATCTTAGTCCTTACTGTCACTTCTCCACTAAAGCTTGTTGTTATTATATAAGGAATTGTACGAGTTGCAGGTCAAAATGTTGAAAAAAACAACTTGAAGTGGTTTACTTCGGTACACCGTTTGACATTGCAATCAATATGTTCGCAAATGCTCCCATTTCTCCACTGTGTGCTCATCAAAATTGAATTTGGTTGAACGGCACGAGTTCCTGTTTTAATTATGGTGCTCCAACTCTGTCCATCTGTCAGACTGTACACAGAATAGGGAATGTGTATCAGGATTAAGCCTTCCAGCCACTGCTCGTTGCAAAAAAGTTGTTGTGACACTAAAATACTTGGCAAATATTCAGTCACTGTCAATGTTTGACATCATACAAAACTATGGTATGCCAATTGAGACAACTATACATCAACAAATATGGTCACGCTGTACAGGCCCAAAAAGGGTGCAACCAAATCTATGCTGATGCGACCAAATGAAAAAAATTGGTCACACCAGTGCTACCAGTGCAAAAGTTTGTGTAGAGCCCTGTGGTCCATTTTTTTTTTAATCACACAAAAAAATGGCATTTGAGCATCGACTGTGAAAGCACAGCTCAGTTTGGCAAGCATCCAAGCTGTGCTTCTACTTTTTGGGGAGTTTTGCTGAGTGGCCTCAGCATTGTCACTCAAGCGTCACCACACTGGTAGTATTTTTCACAATGGTTTGCTTGTTTTTAGACCTGTATGAGAGTCAAGTAATGGTACGCAAATCATGCCTGTATAAATAAATAAGATCTTATTATGGTGATGTACCGTATCTCAGTTTTTTTCTAAGTTTGGCCGGGTGTGCGATTTATACTCCGGAGCGATTTATGTGTGAAATTATGAACGCATTACAGTAAATATTCCCATCCCCGGAATTCTATGAAAATGAATATCCTTCACCCGTAAAAAAACCTATGCATTATCATTTTGACTACGATATTACATGTTACCGGAACTTACGTAAGCGGAAATTCCACTAGCAGTAACCCGGATGGAGGCGTAATGCCGCGGGAGCTTAAATACACGTAACGCCTACCCGATGCAACGGAAAGACGACGGGATACACGTTTTCACTTCGCGTTTTTCGATCATCAGATTCGAAACGACGACGTGTGAGTTTTTATTGCCGTGCGTTTTACTGTAATTGTGAATGATTTTAACTTTATTCACTTACGTCCTGTAGAACGCGGCACTAGCTTAAAAGCAGCACCCACTCGACACGACAGAAGAAACGTGTTCGCTTCGCCGTTTTCATTCATCAGATTCGAAACGAACACGTGTAAGTGACATTTTATTGGCGTGCGTTTTACTGTAATTGCGAAAGATTTTAACTTTATTCACTTACGTCGTGTAGATCATGGCATCGAAATGTAGAAGAACTGTAACGACTGTAGCGGAGCGAGTGAAATGCATCCGTTTGAGGGAGGCTGGACACAAAGTTAAAAGCATCCAGCAGACACTTGGAGTCGGAAAGACGCAAATCTACGAAACTTTAAAAAACAAGGCATCGATTCAACTCCTGATGACAAGCCACCATCCAGCGAGGAAGCAATGCAAATGGCAACAAATCCATCAGTATGCACAAGAATCACCAGACATCGGTGATCAATGGGACAGTTACTTGCAACTAGCAAGAAAACTGTATGACACGCAGGCAAACATTGTCATAAACCAAAGAATGCATCCAACAAAACAATCCAAAATAGACACATTTTTTTCCCAAGACAGAAAAAATAAACGTTAAAATACTGTATGTATTTTACTGTTGTGATTTTTTTTTGGATACACCTGTATTGCAGTTTTTGTTATATAAACAGTTTTTGGACAGTATATTTTTGTATTTTATTGATTGTGTTGTTACACGTGCATTTTGTCAACATACTTGCAGGTTCATAAAGGACATGTACCATGCTCATTTCCCAAATGAAGAATTTCTGTTATCAGGACGGATTGGACAGCGCAAACAGGAGTCCGTACTAGAGAATGTTTACTGTATATCATTTCACATGATATTTTCACCTTAGACCGCAGGAGGGTGCTCTAGGCCTGTATTGATGCTTTCCACATTGGCTTTAAAACATGGTGCCCAACCTTTTAGCCTTCCTGACCAAGGGAGGCAAGTCACTTCCGGGTCACTTCCGGGTTGAGTGAACGCTGGCGCGTCTGGCTGCCGCTGCTCACCGGCTATGATTCTTTTTTAGCGTTTGTTTTACGGTTTTTTTTAC
>NW_017805558.1:73284-104482 GCF_001891065.2 Hippocampus comes
GTAAAGTGTCCTTGAGTGTTTTGAAAGGCGCTTATAAATGTAATGTATTATTATTATTATTATTATTATTTTATGTCCGAAGGGCGACTTTTCAAGGAGCCAACCTCCGGAGATCTACCGGTCCAGTGTCAACATCTGACCCCCCCCCCCCCCACCACCACACACACACATTAAAACACTAAAAGTCCCAGGGCCAAGCCATTTGGCTTTAATACATAGAACCAAAAATGAACCAAACTGAAAAAAACAGCTACGAAACAGGTAGATCTCTATTTGAAAAAAGGAAATCACTTCCTACCTCAGTCGCCTGGCTTTGATCCCAATGTCATTTTGCAATCTCAGAATCTCATCCTCAAGAGTGGGGCTTTCAAAGTCGAAAAGTGATTTGACTTTGGCGGCAATGTCACCAACGTCAATATTTGCACCAACTGGATAACACATATAGCTAACTACAGGCTCGATGGATGCAAAGTCAGTAAAACGCCTCTCAAGCTCTCACGAGATGCTCTGAACATGCTCCTCATAACATGCACTGTCAAGCTGTGTCACACCTTTCCCTTGACGTTGTATTTCTGCTTGCATGTAAGGAAGTTGCACAGGTTACCAAGCCGCAGCCGGTGGTACATCAGCTTTAGCTTGCTTTTAAATGTGCTCACTGAACTCATCATTTTGACTACATCTTTACCCTGACCCTGCAGCTCTAAATTCAATTCACTGAGCTGGCCAGTGAGATCAGTGAGGAAAGATTAATCTAAAAGCCACTGTTTTGTCCTGCGAACAAATCCCATGAAAGCATTAAAAATATTCTCACCCCTGGTGTATACTTTTAATGGCAAAATGGTGAGTAGCTCTTCATTGGTACTTCATTGGTGGCAAATTGTAGTTCTTGGGTCGTTTCCTCTCAGCCAGGGGTGACGTACGATGTATTGGGCACCCCTGCCTTGACATCAGAGGTAATTCGCTGAGTAGCTTAGCGTTTAGCTCCATTGTTTGTGCATGAGTCGTGATTCAGTCATCTGATTGGTTGCCCTCCGTGTCAATCAAGTAACGGGATTGATGATAGGCTGACGTAGTACGTCCTGTGTATTTAGCGCAGTTGTTTGAATGGCACTCCAACCGACAAGGCATTTTCAACGCTTGTCGTGTGAAACCCCGGGAGCCGCATTGCCAAAGAGCCGCTGTAATCGCTAGCTGCTCGCTACTGTTAACAGCGGTTAACTTCCAGCAGCGTTTCCAACTCATCGGTAAGGAAAGTAGCTATTGGCTGTCCGAAATATTGCTCAATGATGTCATCAGTGCGTGTGATTTACTTGGATCAATGTTTTTTTCTTTTGTAATTTTTATTTGTTGATGTAGTTGTTTGAATGGCACTCCAACCGACAAGGCATTTTCAACGCTTGTCGTGTGAAACCCCGGGAGCCGCATTGCCAAAGAGCCGCTGTAATCGCTAGCTGCTCGCTACTGTTAACAGCGGTTAACTTCCAGCAGCGTTTCCAACTCATCGGTAAGGAAAGTAGCTATTGGCTGTCCGAAATATTGCTCAATGATGTCATCAGTGCGTGTGATTTACTTTGTTGTGATGTTTTTGTCTTTTGTAATTTTTATTTGTTGATGTTTTTTTAATTTATTTCAGACAAAGAAAAAATTCTCATTTACATCAAGCCCAGATTGTAAAACTGGCGCGATCAGCCAGCAGCGGCTTTATTTGGGGGTGGGGCCACAACAGCTCCCGGCGCTGCTCATTGAGAACAATGTGCTTTCACCACAAAGACTCCAAAAGTCTCCAATAACACCTGACAAAGTCGCTAGATTGTTACTAGTCACTTTTTGGGAAAAAAAGTCGCTCGAGAGGATCTGAATACTCACAACATATAGTGTCAAAGTCGCTATGTTTGGCGACACTGACTTCCTGTCAGTGTCGCATTAGGACAGCAACACTCACACTATAGCTCGCTGGTAGGCGATGATGAAGTCGGGTCTTCCTCCTTTGTAGATCAGCTTGGCGTTGGCTTTGACCCAAACCCAGCTTCCTGACTTACTCAAGAGACGGAAAGTCGTCAGGCCGCTTTCTCCAGTTTTAATCACTGTGAAATGCACACACAGACAAACACACACACACACACACACACACACACACACACACACACACACACACACACACACACACACACACACACACACACACACACACACACACACACACACACACACACACACCGTGCTCTACAGTTAGCAGTAGCAGCAGTTGATGACGCTTAACTCCATATTGCCAAGTGTAGAGATGAAAGTGGACTTTCCTGAAAATACAAATGCGATATATATACATATTTTAACTGACTTGCCGGGTTTGTCGACTTTTCTAATGTGGTCGGACAAAAAATCTCCGTTCAAGTCCTTTTCCTCAAGCCATGAGCACTTGAACGTGTTCCTAACACTCATGTCTATTGCACGTATGTCAGCTTGCCTGTCTACCTGTTTGAACATTGCGCTGGGGCCGTACCTGGTTGAATTAATTGGTTTACACAAAATGCTATTCAAATACTGGACATTCAATGATTAATCTGCCTTTTGTGTGCACACATGCACCCTTTGTGGCTTCCGTTCTCACCTAAATTTTGAAATCTCCGAGATATGGCGAGACCATGAGAATGCAAGGGGATGGGTGTTACTGTGACTAGTATTCGTGCCTCAACATGGCTACGCTCGTGAAAGCAAAACAGCGAACTCAAACGCGTGTTCATTCAATGTTGTCAACTAATATTAATTTTTGGCAATTTTTCCTCAATTTTCCAGAGGAAATTTCATGAAAATTTGAAAATCCGGAATTCCGGGAAAATCCGGAGGACTTTCATCTCTAAAAGTATCAAAATTGTCTCACATACTGCGCATGTGGTTGTCGGCACAGTACATCATGTCAGCGGCGTGGATAAACTGGTAGCCGGAACCTTTCATGCACAGCTCTGTCTCTGAATAGCCCAAAATAATCTTCCCCCTGCAGAGAACAAAAAAACAAAAAAAATGTAAAAACAAACAACGTTGGGTGAGTGGAGTGTTGTGTGTCACCTGTTGTCAACGCCCATCGGTGTGAAATCCAGCTTGTGCTTGGTCTGAAAGAGCAACATTTTGGAGCGTATCTCTACAATGGATGGAGACTGAACGGGCGTGGCGATGGCAAAGAGCGCGAGCTGCGGTTTCATGTGTGACCCATTGTCCCTGAAGATGTTTTGGCCATGCAGGTACTTGAGTCGTCCCTGGAACTTGAGAGCCTGGTACAAACGCGACAGAACCAAACCGCACAATTTACATCAAGCGACTCTTTCGGGCATTTGCAGGTGATGGCATTTCTCACTAAAAAGCCAGACGAGTTGTCCAGGAGGCAACGGAAGCGACACACAAAACCTCTCTCCAGGAAGGATGAGTTTTCCGGAGGAAGTTGATCAGGACTGTAGAACTCTGTGTTCCTGCACTCCTCCAAGCCTGACAAGACGGGAAGACCGCATCAGTCATGTACATTTAAAATGAAAATAAAAAATACTGTAGGGTGATTAAAATAATGAGTGAGACTCAAAATTCTAATTGTACAGGACCTGTTCAGTCCGTACATGGAAAAATTATCAAATCTTTTATTCCTTACAGAAAATGAAGTTAAAGAAATATGAAGCTGTAGAAAAAAAACTAGAAAAGTTGTGCTTTAGAAATTCCAAGCCTTTAATGTGTAAACAATTTTTTAACACAACTGGAAACTGCAATTCCAGCCCAGGACCATCGGACTACATTCCAAAACAGTACATCTACATTGGAGGTGAAAGATTAAGAAAACATGGAGCTGTCCCCCCCTTTACGGTAGGGCTGAACAAATTTGGAAAATAGTCTAATTGCGTTTTTTTTTAACTCAGTATTGCAAAATTTAAATAAGCAGATCAGAAAATGGATGCATGGATGGATAATTCAATTGAACATCCGATCATTTTGCGGTTGTTTTCCAAGTCAAAATGTTTTTCAAGTTGTATGTTAAGGTGTTTAAATGTAGTTTCAGTAAAGCTACCCAGTACTTTTTAAAATGGCAAAATGACATCAAAACTATTAAATATAAAAAAGAAACTCTGGGGGGGAAAAATAATAATCTTCTTCTTCTCCTTTCGGCTCGTCCCAGTCCAGGGGTCGCCACAGCGAGTCATTAATTTCCATCTGTCCCCGTAAACCGTCCCATCAACTCGCATGGTCGTCTTGGCAAAAGTTTTACGCCGGATGCCATTCCTGACGCAACCCTCCCCATCTCTCCGGGCTTGGGACCGGCACCGGCTGGGTTGGGGGGGGATAATAATAATAAAAAATAAATAAATAAAGCTACTTTTGTTTTTTCCTGCTTTGCTTCTGATTGTTGTTGTTTACTGTTCTGCTGATAAATGCGTTTTGGTGTTGTGTTTTTTTTTAAAGCACATTAGTTGCTCTGTGGCTGAAATATGCTATATAAATAAAGCTGCCTTGCCTATATATATATATATATATATATATATATATATGTTTTTTTCCCCAGCTATTTCAGCCATCAGATTGTTTGTTGAACATTGCGGCGGATGACTTGACTTCCAATTGGGGCTGGCCTGACCTAACTTTCAGCGTGCAAAAGTACGATGACAAAAGTGCGATATTCATTTCCCGTCAATGTTACAACCTCTAATTTTCCATGCGTCTGAGCATTCACACAAACTATCTGAGCATTCATTTGGATCACGGTGAGCAACATCAGACATACACATGGCGCCAAAACAGGATCTGACACCTATCAAAAACTGAGATTGGAACAAATTACATCAGGGGTCACCAACGTGGTCACTGCGGGGCCCAGGTTGACCCCAAGGACCACATGAGTAGCATGCGGGCCTGCTCTAAAACTAGCTCACCAGTGATGGAAGATTATTTTCCTGGAATCCTGCTGAAGTGATCATTTGAAAATGTAAAGCCTGGCAAATATTTCTGAAAATAATGTGTTGTATCTGGTATTTATCTGTTTCCACATTACCGTATTTTCACGACTATAGGGCACACTCAAAAGTCTTAAATTTTCTCAAAAAATGCCTAATTATGCGGGGCGCCTAATCCCTGCACCGAGTTCCAAAATCTGTGAATGTTGCTGTGTGACTTCGATGAGCTTGACTATCTGATGTTATGCAGACACGCTGTTTATATTGAGGAAAGGCGGATGTAACTGAGGACGGCGTGTGAACGTTGAAGGGGAAGGGTGGGCATGAAAGAGGACACTCAAGGCACGCTCAACAGTAGGTGGATATAATACCGGTACGTGCATTGGGCAAAACAACTTCGGACCCCAGAAAATGGCACCTCTAAAGAGACCCGCCTTTGAAGCAATTTCAAGTGATCAGTTCTACAGAGGAACATGCCAATCGAACAGCTGTGACAGAATTTAAGATAAACGAATCCATGATTTGCAAGTGGAGGAAGCAGGAGAACGAGCTTCGCCAAGTCAAGAAGACGATGGAAACAAGGCAAGGTGGCCCGAGTTGGAAGACCAACTCCAGCAATGGATTCATGGTCAAAGAACAGCTGGGAGAAGGGTCTCTCATCAGATTGTTTGTTGAACATTGCGGCGGATGACTTGACTTCCAATTGGGGCTGGCCTGACCTAACTTTCAGCGTGCAAAAGTACGATGACAAAAGTGCGATATTCATTTCCCGTCAATGTTACAACCTCTAATTTTCCATGCGTCTGAGCATTCACACAAACTATCTGAGCATTCATTTGGATCACGGTGAGCAACATCAGACATACACATGGCGCCAAAACAGGATCTGACACCTATCAAAAACTGAGATTGGAACAAATTACATCAGGGGTCACCAACGTGGTCACTGCGGGGCCCAGGTTGACCCCAAGGACCACATGAGTAGCATGCGGGCCTGCTCTAAAACTAGCTCACCAGTGATGGAAGATTATTTTCCTGGAATCCTGCTGAAGTGATCATTTGAAAATGTAAAGCCTGGCAAATATTTCTGAAAATAATGTGTTGTATCTGGTATTTATCTGTTTCCACATTACCGTATTTTCACGACTATAGGGCACACTCAAAAGTCTTAAATTTTCTCAAAAAATGCCTAATTATGCGGGGCGCCTAATCCCTGCACCGAGTTCCAAAATCTGTGAATGTTGCTGTGTGACTTCGATGAGCTTGACTATCTGATGTTATGCAGACACGCTGTTTATATTGAGGAAAGGCGGATGTAACTGAGGACGGCGTGTGAACGTTGAAGGGGAAGGGTGGGCATGAAAGAGGACACTCAAGGCACGCTCAACAGTAGGTGGATATAATACCGGTACGTGCATTGGGCAAAACAACTTCGGACCCCAGAAAATGGCACCTCTAAAGAGACCCGCCTTTGAAGCAATTTCAAGTGATCAGTTCTACAGAGGAACATGCCAATCGAACAGCTGTGACAGAATTTAAGATAAACGAATCCATGATTTGCAAGTGGAGGAAGCAGGAGAACGAGCTTCGCCAAGTCAAGAAGACGATGGAAACAAGGCAAGGTGGCCCGAGTTGGAAGACCAACTCCAGCAATGGATTCATGGTCAAAGAACAGCTGGGAGAAGGGTCTCTACAGTCACCTTTCGACTGAGGGTAAAAACACTTGCAGTAGAAATGAAAGTCGAACATTTTCAAGGAGGTCCGTCTTGGTGTTTTTGTTTTATGAAATGGCACCAATTATCCATCCAGGAACGGACTTCTGGCGGACTACAAAGAAAAGCTGGCCACCTTCTGCTCCTCCTGCCATAAAAAGATTGCCGACAAACACATCCAGCCCAACCGCTGTGTGATTTTTTTTGGTCCATCCCACCATGAAATATTTCTGGAGGTCAGACTTTTGAAACTCTTATGAATTATCCTTGATTTTATCGAAAAAAAAAGAATAGACCCCAAACATTTTCCTAAAAACCTCCACACAAAATTGTGTCAGATATTTGCTCTGTTGTGCAAAATCCTGTACCTGACAACTTTGCGTGATCCAAGGCCACGTACCTTGTCCACCTGTGTCAGGTGGGTTTAGCGCAAAGTGGAGGTTTTGCCTGAACGTGGCACGGTCATCTGTGTGGATGAGCTCAAACACGCTCTGGTGGACCACGTCCGACTGTACGGGGAAAGACATTGTCATTGAACAGTCCACTTAACTCCGTAGTATGTAAAAAAAACAAAAAAAAAAAACAAATCAAGACAAACATTCACCTGCTGGAAGCCTAGGTACTCTTTGATGGTGGGCGAGGTATAGAACACGTACCCCTCAGATGTGACGACCAGCACAAAGCCATTCAGCGCCTGCACAGTCACACTTAAGTTACAATTTTACAGCCATTTCCTGATTCATCGAAATAGTTCTGCCTTTACAATGATAATGCTCGGTTTTGACAGACAGTTAAAAAAAGGAAACATTGAACACTACCTTCTTGTATTATTATGATTGTGGTCTACTATTTCTCAAGAAGGAAACGGACAAATAAAACTAATATCTTATTCATACAGACAGAATGTTTGATACAACACTTGTATTGGAGCTTACCACGTTGTTGAGGTGTACCTAAAATGTGGCTGCTATAGTGCTACACAGAAATACATTGTAAAATAGGACATTGTTGACATGGCAGAATTGGACTTGGCTTTGTCTATTACCTGGAGTAGGAGGTCTCCCTCAGAGAAGCCTTGGGTCACCAAGTTGTTCCCATTGGACGCGTTGTTGGCTCCAGGAAATCCACTGCTTGTGTTGTTCTTTATCGTGGCTACAAGAGTGAGAAGGTTAAACATTACACGTGGGATACGTGGTGGCGCTCGTATTCAAAGCACTTGCTGAGTTTGAAGAAGATATTTGATTGCTTATGCAGCTGGTGTGATTATCCACTTTAGTGGCAGGAGAGCAAAAAAAAAAAAATGTGCCTTGGCTTGTTTGACACAAAATCTCGTTTTGTAATCCCCACTTTAACCAGACGTCTTCAAAGAGGTAATAGTGGACCACTGGCTTGTTTTCCAAGGCCACAAACCAAATCCAACCTTCGTTAAACTGATTATGAGCTAGTTGTAACTCCAAACCTTGTTTGAGTGCACATACTGCAATTTTTTTCCCTCTTGCACATTGAGCTCAGCGACCAGTCAGGTTCCCGCATATTTACTTTGGCATCTTGTGCCACTATTGTGTAAGCACATCACTGTTATGGGCGGAGCTGCTTATCAGTGCACTTGAGACACTTCCCATGAGGCTGCATTTCAAAAGACTATTGTAGCTTACTTAAAACATTTGTTATGTTCCTCTTCCAAGCACAATGCTTTGTATTTTTAAAAAAACAATTGTTCAAAATACATGATTTCAACACAACTACATCCAAAAGTGGGGCTAATGGCACAATGAAGTGCCAATTGGTGCAGTCTCTTGTTTTTGTTACAGTCTACTTGTTGGACCACACGGGGGCAGTAATCTACCACATACAGGGGATAAAGCTGTGGTGAAAAAAGGTTTGACACGTAGGACTGATTTTATCATGCACATTACTGCCACACAAAGAAGTGTAGTAGAACACTACGTCGTCGTTTTTATTCAAACTAGTCAGACAGATATACCGTATTTGACATTGCGCCTCTTTGGAGGAGATCTGGGCGTTACTGAGCGACTCCCTCGTTCATAGTTTCACATGTATGCAAATCACATATGGGTCATAGGTTGTATTCTCTCTTAGTTGCAGACAGAGTAGGGTAGTGTAGGGAGTCAATAAAACACATTTAGTTTTTTGACTTATGTTTGTCTTGCGGCACCATGAGGCTGGATCGAGACGTCTCGCTGGTGTCTAGTTGAAATGACTCACGTACAGAAAAAAAAAAAGTAAAACAATCTCTCTTTCCTGTCTCTGTGCGGAGCTTTTACAGTCCTTTAGTAAGCAATCACTTGTGAGAGAACTTCCCTGATGTGGATGGTACATACGGGAACATCACAGGAAGTGGCCGATCCCAAATGGACCATCCAGTCCAGTCACGCCAACTCATTTTCGAGGGTAGGAGACACCCACCTCCCCAAATAAACATGCATTGCAGTCCTTCAATCCAACCACTGGCAACAGTATGATGTCATCAGAGACAAGAAGAAGAATATCCCCTTCATAGTTCAGTTCTAACAAATCCAGCGCAAAAAACAGCACAGACTGGCTGCTCCTATTCCATATCTGGAAAACCCACCAAGAGTCTCTCTATTGTTTTTTTCCCTCCCCTTCATTCAGACGTCGCGTGAGTAAGGGGGCCTTACAGGGGCCTCATGTTTGTTTTCATTTGAGTTTTCTTCCCCAGCGGTGAACCTTCTCTCCCATCCCTTTCTATTATCAACTTGCTTGACAATTTCTGCTGCCGCTCCGTGCAAACATCCAACAGGAATTCCTTCCAAGATGGGCTTGATGCCTCATGGATCCTTGCCAGCATCTCTTGCAGACGAGAACTTGTTTTAATTGATCATTTCCTGCTTTTTTGGATCTGAGGAAGCACAAGTCAGGATTTCAGCCTGGCTTGACATTTGTATCAAGACAGCAATAGACTAGAGCATTAGAAAAATGAAACTTGTCGTTTTTTTCCTTGTTGTGATTCTGTATTTTTTTTTGAAGACTTATTTGTCCTGTTGCATTGAGACCATACACCTAAATACATCACAAATCTAATTATCCAGAATACCATGCCGCTTTGTGAAAGTACACACAGTTTTTAGCAATATCCAGAGGTGAGAATAAGGCACATATATGCAAGTCATAAGCAAGTCTCAAGTTACTGTGGCAAAAATTAGCAAGTAGAGAACTGTACAACATAAATTTTCAGCAAATCAAGTGAAGTCAGTACTTGCATTCAGTACGTCAAGTCAAAGCATCCAGACCTTGCTTAGTTCTGCACCAATTCGGAGTCAAGTCACTTGAATTTGAGTCCCGTAATTTTCCATTTTCATCCATTTTCTGATCGGCTTTATCCTCATAACGGTCGTGGGGCATACTGGAGCCTATCCCAGCTGTCTTCGGGCAGTAGGCAGGGTACACCCTGAACTGGTTGCCGGCCAATCGCAGGGCACACTGAGACGAAAAACCATCTGCACTCACACTCACACCTAGGGACAATTTTGAGTGTTTTATCAGCCTGCCATGCATGTTTTTGGAATGTGGGAGGAAACCAGAGTACCCAGGGAAAACCCATGCAGGCACGGGGAGAACGTTCAAAGTCCACAAAGGAAGGCCACAGCTGGGTTCGAACCCTACACCTCTACACTGAGGCAGACGCGCTAACCAGTCAATCACCGGGCCGCCCTCCTGTAATTTTCAGACTGTAGATTTTAAGTTGTTAATGTTTTCATAGTTTGGTTGGTCCTGCAATCTATACCAAGGTGTGACTTTCCTGGTATCTTATAAGACATGGGTCTTAGACAAATTGAAATAATTATGAAATTTGGCAAATTGTGACTTCGGAGGTTTTGGCCAGCCAATGATTTATTAAAATTTGAGCTCGTAGTGGTACCCAAAATCCTCATACCGTAATCGTTTTGAACTTCTTTTGGCGTTTGGTAAATACTTTTGATGCATTAACTCAGGTGTCCAGAAGGTGGCAGTAATGTACCAAAAGTATTTGAAAGTAAGTCAGAAAGTAGGACAAATGGAAGAACAAGAAATGGAAGGAGGAGATGAAGAAGTAGTCATGCATTCAACCGGTGGCCGCACCAAAAGTATTTGTGAACCACCAAAATAATGTAGAGCAGTGGTTCTCAACCTGGGTTTGATCGAACCTCGGGGGTTTGGTGAATCCGTCTCAGGGGTTCGATGGAGCCTTTACCTCGGAGGTTAAGACACACCTGACTCAACATGTCAATTAGTTATGACACGCCCGCGGCAGATGACCACATTACGTCGTCAATGAGTGACTGTCGTGATAATATGTCGTGTGATTTTTTTTTTAAATAATTTTTTTAATACAAGCTAACGACGTCGAGCAAAAAATAAAAAATAAAAAACGGTTGGACGAATATTTGCAACATGGATTCACATGCATCACGGAAAGTGATGGGAGTCAGTGTCCTATCTGCATGATTTGTCATGCCAAGTTGAACAACTCAAAACTGAAGGAACACTTCTTGAATCCTCCTGACTACCATATTTTTATTTTTCACGAATGAAGGGTTCGGTGAATGTGCATATGAACTGGTTGGGTTCGGTACCGCTAACAAGGTAAATAACCACTGATGTAGATTAAGAAATGGAAGCAGAAGACGGTGGAGCAGTCAAAGCAAAAAAATGTAATGCTCGTTTGAGCATGTGGCTTGCTAACACAACAAGGATTTACAGCACCAAAAGTAGCAATAACCAAACAGGGTTCTACCTTTGGGCACAAGCCTACACGGGACTGTAGTTTAAGTACTGTAAGCCATTTTGAAAGAATACATTTTTTTTTTTTTTTTTACATTTTTTAAAAATTTTATACTGTTGATGAAAAGTGGTGGAATTGAACCTCTGCACTGTGAGGTCGACGCGCAAACCAAAATAGCCAATATCGAAGCCATAATTGATTGGAAATTGTGATTATCACAAGGGCTGCAACTCTTGAATATTTGTGTATTTGACATCCAACTCTTGAATATTTGTGTATTTGACATCAGTAGGATCATTTTGTGACAGCGCAAAGTCGGAAAGAAGTTTAAAGTTAGCCGTTACGCCGTGACACACTGCCAAAACAACTTCAAAATAAAAGCATACCACGGCATTGCTGTCCATATATGGTATTATTTGGTAAGTTAAGGTTCATTTTTGAAGTTGGCCTATTTAACGCATTGGCGGTGTGTTACTGTCACGTATTGCATGATCTATTGTTGTTCGGTTGGCTTGACTACTTCTTTCTGACAGTGTACACATAAATAAGTGGGTACTCGAAGTACCAAGGTACCCAAATTACTCAAGGAGTTATTTCAGCCCATATTATTACAAATTCATAGCTACTTGCATTGATTTCTGGACAAGTCAATTTGGGCCACTTCACGACATAAAAAGTGGTAGAAAAGCCTGAGTCCTGAACTGATTCTTACAAACTTGGGCTTACTTTGTTTGTGGTACAAATCTCTAACAAAATCTTCTATTTTGACAATAGGTGGTTATTGAGTAACTCATGATCTCCGGTTTTGGACGAGTATGAAACTTGTTTGACCGCTGTGTGCACGTCTGTTGTTCACAGTGGTCCAACGATTGCTCAGGGAATTTATGTGAATGCTCAGACGCATGTAAAATTCGAGGGAACATTGGCAGCAGTGCTACTACTTTGCGGTGTTTACATCACCTGCAAATGCTGGTGTACTTGCACGGTAACAGGAAAACGAATGGAAAAATGTACACGATATGTCACTCAACAGCATACACTCAACAACAGCATTCCATGAAAACAGGTTGAACTGCCAGATATTTTAAATGTTATATTTCCATTGGATATTTGTGTTGTGTATACGTTGTATTTTATTTTCATTTGCTTTTATTCATTTGATTGAGCTTTTTCCATATAAAATGCTATAGATAAATGGAGGAATGAAAATTTGTTATTAATTTACTGTGTTTTTAAGGGGAAAAAAGGTATATGGATTACAGTGGCATACACAGTAAAATGAGCTATATTGGAATTCAACATTTTTGTCAAGATTGGCTAGTACGTGTAACAAAGTGACAAAATTAAGGGACAAACATTTTGCCAAATGAAACAGCAATGTTTTATATAACACAATGGAACAATGTGAGTTCTTGTGGTGGAGCAAAGGCAGAAAAAAATAAAATCCACACCCACACGAGTTCTGGATTCCACAAAAACGCTTTCCGTTTATTCAAGATGTAATTTATTAGGGCCAGTTGTAAGGCACCTAGTGGTTCATAAAAGAATCAAATATAGGAAACAACAAGTCAAGTCAAGTTAAGTCAACTACAACTTTATTGTCAAATGCGCTGTGTGTGCAACATACAGCACAGATGAAATTTCTTCCCTCTCAACCAGACAACAAGACAACAAGAGGAGCCGCTGCAGGTGCCCGCGCCGCCATCAAAAGAACAGTTAACATAAAATAACAAAATAAGACAACACAACACATAAGACACAGACAGTCGTGCAATCTTAACCACTTTTTCTGCATATGCTTTGTTGTTTGATGCAGTTATAGATGAAAGAGGAGAGAATCAAAGTGTCCTTTCACCAGTGTATCAAAGACATCATGCTGAAAATGTGTACACGTCTGCTACAAGCTAAGTTTGAAAGCAAACAAGAAGCTGTAGCGTCCATTCACGAAAAGGAGATTGTCTCTCATCTCTCATCCCATGTAAATCTGCTTCAATTCCAAGCCGTGACTACCAGTTCCACATACGCATCGGCGCTCTGCGCTGATGCTCCTTTCTTCTCATCGTCAGCTCCTCAAGCCATGCATCCATCGAGCCGCAGGCTGTCCAACAGCACCGACCTTTCCGCTGAACAAAGCGGGGCTGTGAAAATGCTGCCCATTACAGGCGCAAAACACAATCCCCCCCTGGCTGTCCGGCAAAGACAGTCAAATGGCACCAACATTCCTCCCAATCAAAATCAATGCTGGTAAATGTGTGCTGCCGAGAAGGCATAACCACCAAGCACAGATTTTTCTTCTTTGACGAATGTCGTGATGCTGAAAATGCTGAAAAAAAATCCACATCAGGTCCACACGACGTAACAACAAAAACATGTGACAAAACAAAAGACAAAAACAACAAAAAAACCAAGGCTCTTGAAGAGCACTTGCCGACGGCTGCCTACTCGGGCGCCATCTTGGAAAAAAAACACACAAACAAAAAATCATGTAAAGCTCGGCTATTGCTGATTTAGCTGGCGATATCCCTTTATCAGATTTTGCTTGCTGTGACTTGGAATTCCTGCACATTTTTTTTCAAAATCAGGTGATGAAGTTTGTTAAAAGGCAAACGCAGTGGTCTACGATGTCAGTTGAATCAATGGCACGCAACGCTACAAATCATGTGATGTTATTCAGCCAATCAGGAGTAGATAGGAAACAGCTCAAGACACTTATTTATTGTTTTTACTCTCTTTGTTGTTCAATGCCTAAATTTTCTCCATGTACAGCTTTTTGTATGCAGCGGTGGTTGTTTTAAAGTGCTCTATGAATAAAGTTGCAGTGGGTTTATCCTCCTAGATGAGGGATCATTTATGGTGTGTTTATCCGAGTTTTCTGCTGAATACAAATGAAACCTGACAGTTCTGAACAAAAACTGGTATTTTAATACCATTCATAGCGTCCACAATGAGCGCGTTCAAAAAATATTAATTTGGTAGAAAAATCCTACGTTCAGTTCAAGTTCACCCAAAATCCGAACACATTCAAGAACTTTCAT
The DNA here is from genome assembly GCF_001891065.2 of Hippocampus comes. Lineage (NCBI taxonomy): Eukaryota > Metazoa > Chordata > Actinopteri > Syngnathiformes > Syngnathidae > Hippocampus > Hippocampus comes. The sequence continues at coordinate 87,701 of NW_017805558.1, forward strand.
TTATTGAACTCATTCAGGTATAACACTGAGTATAATCTATAGTATAATCTATAGTATAAAATGTATACTCTATTTGAAAATGTGTTCAAAAAAAAAAGAAAAACAACTGCATGACAATCATAAGCCTATAGAAGAAAATTATGATGGAAAATACCGTATTGGCCCGAATATAAGACGGCCCTGATTATCAGACGACCCCCTCCTTTTCAAGACTCAAGTTTGAAAAAAGACTTTTTGAACCCCAAATTAATTTTTTATACAGAAAATAATTACAGTACATCTGAAACAAATGATTATAACAGTATATTTGAAAGAGAGAGCATGTAATTTTGCCTCATTCAAATCTAAAGTGCAATCACATTCGTAAATGAATGGCTTCTGGTTTTTGCAATGTAAATTACATCATAACTTCTCCTCAGCTGCCGGTTAACCTGGCCGATCTTCGACCCACTTTTCTCCTGATTGTCACTACGTTTCTCCATTTTCTGTTATCTCTTCTATTATTTTCTTCTCTTTTCCTTCTTACCGCTATGTTTTATTTTTCTTCTTCGTGCTACTGCTATTTTTAGTTTTATTCTTCGTGGCAGGGGTTCACTTTGGCCTGGGACGTCAAGTTCAGCAGATATTTGGCGCCATCTAGTATCGTGAATGGGTATAATGTCTAGACCGCGAATATAAGACGACCCACACTTTTTCAGTCTTATTTCAATGCAAAAAACACCGTCTTATATTTGGGCCAATACGGGCCAATACGGTAGATCAGAGAATCGTGACTTACAAAATAAAATGTCTGCTACACATTTTGTTTTCTGCTTTTCAAGTATAATTGGATGTCGAACTAACATGGCTAATAGATAATTTAACTGAATTGCAAAAATTAAAAGATTTAATGTAACAGTGGCCACCCTTAAAAATTAGAGCTGTGATGAAAAATCGTGAAGAAAATCTGCATTGGTCCTCTGTTCCATTTACTTTTATTGCTTCACTCACTCAGTTGGCTCTTTGAGAACCACTGACAGTTCATTGTGAAACAAATAACAATGGCCCTAGTTATTCGATCAAAGGTTACGTTTATGCTGTGGTGACAATGAGAGTAATGAAAACCTGTGCGAAATATTGCTTTACAAAAAACAAATTGAAGCTAATGAGCTGTGTTACAGCGCAAGGGCAGCCGAACTTCTTGATGCTACTCAACTCATCTTGATTAATATGGCGCTTTCACAACACAAATGTGTTGTTAAAATACTTTATCATTACTTTCTTCTTGGTTAGATTAGATTTCATAGTAGATGGCTTTGTGATCACAATACTAATTGTGATCAAGAGAGGGAATGTTAAGATATGATTCCTCTCTGTTAGCTGGATTTGAAAGAAACAATGTAGAATGCTGTTGAAGATATTTCCTGCTTACTGTGATTACAATCACCTTTGGTACCCCCTCACCCCCACCACTTTTAGGACCCCTCCAGAGGACATGTCAACATCAAAAGAGGAACCGTTATCTCAAGTATCTGTGTTGCAGCGATCGAGGGACTGCGTTTTACTATGAGTACTATTGATCTCAGTCTCTTTCCTGAACATCTGTCTGCACACTTAAAACAACGTATGTAGTGTTAGAGTTTATCTTCTTCCTCCTTGGTTGATTAACGGGCCCCCTAAGTGTCTTCTGTTGTTCCCCCGCACCTTGGGTCGATCCCTGATCGCTGTTAAGCCCCCTTGGGAAGACCTCTTATCTCAGGATGTATACACAGTGGGGGTTCTGGAAATTGCCATCACACCAAATGGTGGGTAGTGGTGGTCTGGTCTCACCTCACCACTCCCAACTTCTTTTTAGCCACACCGGGTCAGATGTCATGTTACTTTCTTTGTTTCTGGGATTTGCATGAGAGGCGTACCTAACCGCCTCTCATTCTTATAAAATTGTTAATATTAACACAGGTTTCATTTAGGGCAAATATATTTTTCCCAGAAAGTTTTTCAAAGTCTCGTAGATTTGAGTCTTTCAGACTCCAAGCGTCTCCTGAATGTTTCGTACTTTGTAACCCGCTTCGTTTAATCAGATACACTTCAGTTTCTCTTCCGCGGCCATTAGTGTTCCTCTTTGTTTGGATACCATGATCTACAGGACGTAAACATTTTCATCTAGGTTTATTCACTGCAATAAAGAGTCACTTGCATGTCGCCGTTTTGAATCCAATGATAGAAAATATTGGCGCGGACACACATATTCCGTTGTGTCGAGCGGGAGTTGCTTGAGTTGGCGCTACTGCGGGCTTCCGTATGGCTTCCGGGTTCCGGAATTTCTGTTGTTATGAATCAATCGTTAATGTAATATAGTAGTCGAAAGTTTAATGCATACGTTTTTTTTAACCGGGAATTTCCATTTGACAGAGGTCCGCAGGTGGTAGATAAAATTTCTTCCTGTATCTCTCTCCCTCTCTCTTCGTCTCCTTCAACTAACTGCACCACCTGCCGTTGAAATGCCTGTCATTACAAGTCCAAATGAAATGAATGCAATCATTTACATCAAACCTTAATTGTGTATCAACCTTCGGTGGGCCAGATCTGGCCCGTGGGCCGTAGTTTGCCCATTTCTGACTTAGACACACACACACAACTATATATATATATATATATATATATATATATATATATATATATATTTACACATACATACATACACACACATTTATATTATTCAAAAAAGATTGTAGTACATGTACATCACAAGACTTTACACTTTTTCTAAACCGTCAATATTTAGAAACAAAAAAAAATGTTCTAGTACAAAAACAATTTCACTGTAATAATTGCTTCCTAATGTTGACCCATTGTCAATATAGTTACACTAATCATTGCATTTAAAAAAAAATCAGATGCCCATATCCATATAATATACAGTAATCCCTTGCGATAACACGGTTCCTCTTTCACGGATTTGCTGTTTCACGGGTTTTTTCCGTGCATATATATATATAGGTTGGCATGAGTTGAAGAGCGTCATCTGCACTTCAAAGTTCAGAAGTCTCTTTTCTGGATGCTTTCATCATCCACACACACACACGCACGCACGCACGCACACACACACACACACACACACACACACACACACACACATACCAATATCGACTTATACATACACATACACACCTATACATACACATACATATAACTCATGCAACTCGCCAGAAATACACAAGCATACTAGTACACTTTTGGAGCAAGAAGGAAGACGGCGGCTTTATTCTTGTGGAGAGTGACATTAATTCACTGTAATGTGTTTTATCGATAGTAGAAACTAAGAAGCGGAAATGGCATCTATTTGCATCAGGACTTTCTCCTTATGTCACCTTTTTCTATTGGGATATTGTAAGTAATCACAACTACCATTTATATGGTCGTAACTTTATCAGCTCACACTTGTAAACAGGTTATCCCGAATGTTTCAGAAACCGGAATTTTAACCTGAACCCAAATATTGACTGCATGTAAATGTGATAGTTTTTCATGGTTTGAAACCAGTTTCCATATTGTGGCTTACTTTCTGGTCTACTCAATTTAACCACACAACGCACTTAAAACTTAATGCTGTTAAGCTGATGTAGCTTACCTGTGTTTTTTCTTATCAAAGGAGGAAGTTAGGTGTCATATTTGTTGTGTCTAGTCCATTTTAGTTGCAAAACTTGCATGTTGCAGTTTTCTTTTTCCTGATTTAATAAAAAACATCATTCTTATGTCACAGGTTTAGAAGCTCCCTCTACAATATTTACTTCACAATGCAGATTTTCAACTGTTAACGGGCAAGACTCCAAATCTTGTGTTTCAAGTTTAAGTCGGAGTCTAAGCAAGTCCCAAGTCCTAAAATTGGCATTGTGAGTCTGACTTGATCCAAGTCAAATGCCCCACCTCAGGCAATATCCCACTTCACTACATGAATAAGGAGCATTTCAAATCAAAAGCATTTTAATTCCATTCCTCCTTAAGAGGAAAGCAGATAGCTAGAATCTGGTGTTTATCGCAGTGCATATCCACCAACCACAGCCCCCCCACCACTCATCAGTTTTGACCAACATGATATTTAACTATAAACTCATACTTCGCATGCAGCCAGAGAGTTACTTTCAGTGCTTTTTTTGGCTTTTTTAAAACCAAGTGTAATTTGACACCACGAGAGGCCCTCTTCTCTGCAGCTTCCTCTTTGCAGAAAATGGACCATTATGGGATTCGAGAAATGAACACATTTGACTCCAGGCAAACGTGGGAATGAGCTGAATTCATAGTGTGTGATTGCAGTGCATCATTGTTACGTCAAATCAATTTTGGGGAATTTAGGTGAAACTAAGGACATGACAACAACCCAAAGCACAACAACTTCAAAACAATGCCCTTGGAAAATGCATCAGAAAAAAAAAAAATAAATAAAAAATACTTCTTTGCCAGGATACAAGCTGGACATGCCACGACACACAACACAAATTTCTTGTCTTCTTAAACAAAGCTGTCGTCTGATTAGCCTTCAATGATGTACAGTTAGTAGTAACATATCCATGTTTGTGTTTTTTGGCATTAAAGGCATTGATGTCATGTTAATGAATGACCGAAATGTTTCATTTTTGTTTTCAAATGTTTCATTGTTGTATTCAATTCTACAGTCCCTTACAAAGGGAACTTGTGTCATCCTCTTGAGAGTGGTAGCATGTTATCTGTCGCTGTGGGGGCACAAGGGGAGTCAGAAGGGAAGAGGGAAGAGGTGGAAGGGGCGGGGTGGGGTGAGGAAATGCAGTCACGGCTTGGAGGTCTGCCAGACGGCGAGCAAGTATAACGCATGCCGGCAATGCAAAACGGGATATTATCTTGATTTGAAAACATTTAGTTCCAGTTGATCCTGTACAGAGATTGCTGTTCTCACGCATATGTGCAAGGAAAGGGCTGCAAATGGCAGCCAGCACAGTTGCTGGTTGCTCGCTCCAGAGTTTTAATCCTCCCTTCAGTTGTGTGACAAATCACCTAGTTTACGTTCAGGATTACCAAACAGCAAACACACTCTTATTTTGGTGATTCAACCACAGTGTCATGCAGATGTTTCGGGAAAGGATGGGGAATTTGGATGGAACTTTTTGTTCATGGAGATTGCAACTTCATCATTCCTATGTTCCAGTTCAGCAAGATTTATTTTCTTATCTTATTTTGTCATACAATTGCATGAACCTAGCAGCAGATAACTCAATAAAAAAAAATATAAAAAAAACACCAATTTTGACAGATCAAAAGAGCATAAAATTGTGACAAAGTACCTGCCTCGTCCAGTTAATGGGATTTTAAGTTTACAGTCAGAAATGACACACCACAGCGAGGAATTATAAATGCTAATGTCATGTATTTATGTCTATAATGTCATCCCATTCTGCCGAATGTACTGTACGCACTTCAAAACAATGACCTGTGTTCCAGAACCCACAAGGATGTAATGTCGGTTCAGGTGCTACCGGCTAACCGTGATAAACCAAATCCAAATGAAAATCAAGAGTGATCACACGCCATTCAGGTCCCAATATCTATGTGGTCAAGGAGGAGGTGGATAAACAAACAGCTGCTCTCTGCTGTCTGTGCTCTTTGTATCTGCATAAAAAGAAATCAGGTTTTGGCCGGCCTTCCGTGCAGAGGAAAAACCAGGCAGTCAACTCACGTCAATGTGATGATTCTTATCAGTCCCCTACCACACAAAAACATAATTCAAAAGAATCTGATACTTGCTGTAGCTGGTAATAGCCACAGTAAAATATTATTTTAGCCCAGGGGTATCAAACTAATATTCAGTGTAATAGTTACCCTTCATAGGGCCATGTGCAACTCTAAAACAAATGTAACTAAATACAACCTAATGTAATGTGAAAAGATTTATTTCTTCATGTTAGATACAGTGAGTGTTTTACTGAGTTACAAATATATGCATTTGTTCAGATGTTAAAAAAAAAAAAAGAATATGTTGCCCTGTTGTTATCCATTTTCCGATCCACTTTATCCCCACAAGGGTCACGAGGGGTGCTGGAGCCTATCCCAGCCGTCTTTGAGCAGTAGGCGGGGGACACCCTGAACCGGTTGCCAGCCATTCGCAGGGCACACAGACACGAACAGCCATCCACGCTCACACTCACACCTAGGGACAATTTAGAGTGTTCAATCAGCCTGCCGTGCATATCTTTGGAATGTGGGAGGAAACCGGAGTACCTGGAGAAAACCCACGCAGGCATGGGGCGAACATGTAAAGTCCACACGGGAAGGCCGGAGCTGGGATTGAACCTCTGCACTGTGAGGTCGACGCGCTAACCACTCGATCACCGGGCCGCCCCCGTTATTATAACCTAAATAATTTTAGGTTGTCATGTTAAGAAACCTATACAACTCCATCAATCAACAATAAAATTACCCAAGTGAATAAAGAAAAAATAGTGAACACTGGTTAGGGCAAACTTAAATTTGTTCCAAGCTGTTTTGTCGCAGTTGAGAGAGGCAGAATAACCGTCCAAGCAATAACTGTGAGCTGCTAAGAGCATAAGTGACAGTCGATGTACAATGACGAGGAACCAAATGGCTGCTTGAACAGAGCAAGCGTATGCGGTCGGGAGGGACATACCTTCAAAGACCTTCAGCATGAAGCGTTGAAAAAAAAATGCACCTTCGCAAAAAGATTTATGGCATCAGGCCATATCCTACTGACCACAAATAAAGCAAGCTTTTTAATTCTTGAAGACATGCTGCTTTTACCCGTGAAGCACAAACAGGTACAGTATTACTCTTCACATCCCTCTTAAAACTGCTTTTCATCTTTCAAAAAAAAAGGATCACATTTCATTTTTCATATCATCCAATCTTGATTAACACAGTTATTTTTAATATTACAATTTTTTTTTAAAACATCTGTACTGAAAAGTAATGACGCAACAGAGTATTTAATATGTAAATGAAATAAAAATGAATGAGATTAACATATACATTATATTCAACATTTTTTTTCCACAATACAATACATCCTGATTTATATAGCGCTTTCACAACAGCTACAGCTTGGTCAAAGCTCTTTTATGTATACGTTCTAAAGCAGGGGTGTCCAAACTTTTTGGACCGAAGATCTACTTTTCGATCAACCAACCTCCCGCGATCGACCCGTTGCTGCACACACGCACGCACATCCACACACATGCCATGATGAGAAACAGCCTGAGGTGAAGGCATGCGGCGTACTTTGGCAGCCTGTAAACTATCATAGCTCACGTGTACCGTTTGAAAATGCTTCCCTTGGCCCTCCAGATTCCTATTCTTTGCCCGTGCCCTCGATCAATTGTACACAAAACAAACTCTGAATGAGAATAATGATAACGATAAAAGATACAGCGCAACATCTCCGATCACAAGCTGCAATTACAGACTGCTGAGCACTAACAACTTCCGGTGATGAAGGTCACGCGCCACCATAGGTTAAAAATTTACCTGCTTTATTTTATTTTATTTTTGTAATACTTTTTGTGAAAATGAGACTGATGATTAGGGTGCAGTGCACATTAACACAAAAAATATATTACTAACATGCACAAAGACACACAAATGGTTGTTTGTTTTTCTCTCCTCTACACCCCTCGCGATCTACTTGGGACCAGTCCACGAGCTACTGGTCGATCGCAATCGACGTAATGGGCACCCCTCTTCTAAAGGGTAAGTTAACCCCTCCAAAATTCTTTACAATATTATATTCTATGCAGCCTCATTCACCTAAATACGGTTTTCTTATTGATATTGTTATTGTGGAATATGAATTAGGCAGTAAAATCCACCAGTTTTTATCTATCTCATGGGGCGGCCATTTTGCTGACTGCTGTCAACTGAAAATGACATCAAAGTTTCTGCAGGAGACCACCAATCACGGCTCAGCATTAGAAAATAGGTGAGATGTGATTGGTCATTATGCAAGACCTGAAAAACCGTGATGTCATTTTCAGTCTCTAGCAAGTGGCAAAATGTAGTGCCTTGAGCTGGGTGGATTTTCCTGCTTAATTCAAATTCCACAAAAGCAACACTAATCAGAATGCCGTGTTTCGAATACTGGGGGTGCATACAACATTTTGCAAAAAGTTCTTTTGAGTTGACGTCCCCTTTAAAACGTGACACCGATAATTTTGAAATTATGATACTACATATGGTGTTCACCTTATTGGCACCTGCAAATGTGTGTCATATTCAATGACAACTGCATTGTTCTTCAAGATGATACATATGATGGTTTGAAGTTAAAAACAATAACACTTAACAATATCAAAATCAGGAGGCTTCAATACTCTGATCCAATGTCACACAGCAAACAACATACAGTACTTCATGGCCAGTACTGTATATACAACAGTAAACCCAACTTTATATGAACATACAAAGCAAATAAGGCAAATTAAATGAAAAATAAACCTTCACGAATATAAGAACAACCTTCACTCAAAAGTTCAATGAATGTAGAAAAATATAACGTAAGTTGGCTAGTTTGAAGCCCTGAGTATTTTTAGAGGCATAAAAGAAACTGGGATATTAAATGCACCTTGGATTGTAAACGTCATTGTTTACCAGTTATAATACCCTGTTAACATCATTGCGCTTTCAAGAAGTTAATTTAAAGGAGTCAAAATGTTTAAATTCATAGCAAAGGGTCAGAACGGGAAAGGGAAGTGAAGCCTTCGCTTTTTACAAAGTCGTTGGAGAGGATCTATGAGATGCAGCACTTAATACAAAAACAGCTCCCTCAATGGGGAGTGTTAAGAGACAAAAAAACGTGAGAGAAGAATATACACAGGAAGTTAAGTGAAGTCAGTGCACTCACATTCATCACAGGAAGATTTGTCACAGTTAAACTGAGTGTTCTGTTTTCATGGTGTACAGAGCCTCACTTCCTGTATCAGTTGTGTGACAGTGAACTAGTTCTGCCAAGATTAGTCGAGCAGTCAAGACCACGTTTGCAGCCAAATTTGCCGAAGGCTGATTAAATAGATGCCGTCATTATTATTAGTTTTGCACTTTTGTTTTTCCTCTCAAAACTACCTTTGTCTCCCACTTTACTGATGGCCATATGCCTGTCTGGGATGCGCAGTAGCGGTAATACGGGTCATCGGTAATGTAAACAAAAACACTGTGGCTGATAGTGTCACAGCTAAACAGTGTTAGCAACAGAGTCCCAAAGGTTGGGCGTATTTCACGAAAAATGCAAATGTTCCTTTCGTGGCGCCACGACATTTCTTATGACATAGGCAGGGTTGTGTGTTTGGAAGCTGTCATTAGCAGATACTGGCTACATTGATTGCTTGATGTAACATTGTAACACAGTGTCATATTTGGATAGATTAACACATTGTAGCTTCAACAGTAAATTACGGAGGTATTTGTCAGTGAACAAAACACAGCTATCATATGGCTGTAGTGATGCCGAAACACAAACGGCATACTTGCACGCACTCTCACTGCCACTCTCATTCACTCACTCACTCACTCACTCACTCAGTTACATAACCTGACAGGTTTGCCACAACCCCTCAACGCCAACACGTTGGGGCTGGAGGATTATGGAGAAAAAAAAATAGTTATGATTATTTTGGTTGTAAAAGAAAGCGAGTCTGTTGAATTTACAGAATACATGCACGTCATGGAGCATGGTCAGGATGGTACCACCTTTGCCTTAACTAGAGCCAGGAAAAACTATTTTTTTAATTAAAATACACGAGTATATTTTTTGTTGTTGTGTATTTAGTTTTACCATCAACTCCAACTGGGTGTCTGTCATTAATCAGCTTAAAGAGTGGTAAAGAGTGGAATCACATGCACTACACCAGCGGTCCCCAACCCCTGGGTAACGGTCATTTGGTGCCGGGCCGCACAGAAACACAAAATAACTTACATTACTTCCATTTTATTAATTTTGGAATCTGAAAGATGTTTTATTTTGAAGAATTACCGGATTCTCTGTTTTATCCGTCTACAGCAGGGGTCCCCAACCGCCGGTCCGCCGGGCATTTGGTACCGGGCCGCACAGAAAGAACTTGCCTTAATTCAGTTTTATTTCGGAATGCAAAAGATGTTTTATTTTGAAAAACTACCGGATTCTCCGTTACATCCGTCTGTGTCACGCTTGACACACGTCAAGCCACGCTTCTCCATCACGTGACTGATTACTTCAAAACAAAACGCAGTAGCTCGCAAAATGAGTAAAAAAACTGCTGGAGATCGCAAATCACGGCGGCCTTAAAAGTACGTTCGAGACAACTGGATTAAAGTTATGGCTGAATACTCTGAGATCGCCACAATAGCACTGTTGCTATTTCCGACATCTTACCTGTGTGAGGCGGGGGGTTTCTGCAGCAACGGCGACGAAAACAAAATTACGAAGTAGACTGGACATAAACCACACACTTGAGGTGTCATTGTCTCCTTTTACCCCGAGATGGGACCGTCTGGTTGCAGAAAATCAAGCTCGGTGCTGTGGTGAGTCGTCATTTTCATGCACTTTGAATTTGCGTTGTATCGTATTTTGAAGGCATTAAACATTGCCATAGCGATCGGAGTGTTGCGGCCAGATTAGACGCTCCTTGTGTTTATTATTATATTTCAAAAACACCACAGTTTTCATGCAGCTCATACCATATTAATTTCTTGTATTATTTCCACCACACCTTAAATGCCGGTCCCTGAAAATATTGTCTGACATAAACCGGTCCGTGGGGCAAAAAAGGTTGGGGGCCCCTGGTCTACAGTATGTCACTCTTGACGCAGGTGAAGGCGCTTCTCAGTCACGTGATAGGTTACTGCTAAATTGAAACTCAAGAGCGAGCAAAATGAGTAAAAAAAAACAAACATCTTTGGAAAGTTTCTTTGGGAAGGAGAAAAGGCCCAGCCAGGAGACAGAAGAGGAGCCTACGACTTCCAAGAAAAAGCAGGCTACATTTAACAAGACAGTGCCAGGAGTCCTACTTAAGATATGAATTTATCTCAACGGGACATTCCCACGCACCAAGCCCACTCTGCATAATATGCGGCGATGGTGAGTCGTATTTTTCATGCACTTTTTATTTGCGGTGTATTTTATTTTGAAGGCCCGTTTAAACGTTACCATAGCGACCAGGGAGTGTTTCGGCCAGATCGGACGTTCCTTGTGTCATGATTCGTGGTTATTATTATATCATGAAAATACCACAGTTTTCATGCAGTTCATAGCATCTTATTTTGTTGTATTTATCTGGCCTTCAATGCGGGTCCGTGGGGCAAAAAAGGTTCGGGACTGCTGCACTACACCACAGATGTCAAACTCAAGGCCCGGGGTTCAGATCACTACTTTTTATGTGGTCCGCAAAAGCAAATGAAACAGGTTAATTTCCATCGTGCTTGCTAAAATCTGGACCAAAATTTTGAATTGTCCTATGTAATAAATAATAATGTTGAGAAATTGCAAGTATTTTTTTGTTCTTACTGTGACTTGAATTAACAGTTGAACAAATAGCTATCCTTGACTTTTGATTTAAAAACTAATTATACGTTGATTGTGTACTGTATATGTAATAATACAAGGAGGTGATTAAATATTTATACATTTTCACGGTCATAATGGCCCTCCGAGGGAAACTGATTACAATGTGGCCCACAACAAAAATGAATTTCACACCCCTGCACCACATGATTGCTATGCAGGCAACATGGTGCCCTTAGGGTACTTTCACAAGGTCGGGAACACCTTGCTATTCTGCACAATTATGTTTTTTCTTCTATTGTAACATTTTAAAGATCGTTAGAAGTCTAAATCGAAATCATAGTGGAATTTTGATGAATCTTCCAGCCCTACAACATGTAACAATAAAACACACATAACCCAATTAATTATAATTTACTGTGTTAGTGATAAAAATAATTAAATAAAAAATAGGTCCCTTCGAATGTTTTTACTGTTTTTTTTTTTCATTTCAGGCGCATACCTCATTTTGATTTTGAATATCAATTTAATGATTTTAAATTATACTCACTGGTGAAGCAAAATGAAACTTGTTGGATGAAAAAAGTGTATTTATTTATTTTAGCACAATGCCTTTGCCTAATTTTTCTCATCTGACATGACTACACCTACATTATAAAAAGGCTTGATGCCTGAAAAGAGTGAAATGTACAATACAATGCATCTTCATTTATATAGCGCTTTTGCAACAGCTGCAGCTGAAACTAACTGCTTTATATTTAACACAAAATAACAATATATCCATCTATCTATCCATCCATCCATTTTCTGAACCACTTATCCTCACGGGGGTCACGGGCATGTTGAAGCCTTCCCGAGAATTATGTTTATAGTAATAGGAATGGAAAAATAATCCCGTCAAGTAATTTCAGAGATTAGTTTCTGAATAAGATTGATGTCCCGCTGAGCAAAAATGATACTTTCTCATTGAGACCACTTTTTTCCTGCCTGGATGAAATCAAGACCTGTATGGCACTAAATTTCTTGAATTTCAATGAAAAGAAGACAAGTGATGGTGTTTGGTCCCAGTGGCCCTTTTACATCCCATCTTGTGGACTTGGGACCCCTGGCTCCATGTCTTAAACCAACAGTCTCAAACTTGAGCCTTTAACTGAACAGTGATTTTAAATTGGAACGGCAAATTGGTGCCGTTGTTAAATCCAGCTTCGTTCATCTTAGGCATCTGGATAAAGTAAAGCCTCTCCTTTCTCAAGAGCACTTTTAAACAGTAATTCATGGCTTCGACACATCCCAGATGGATAACTGAAATGCACTTAACTTTTGAGTCAGCCAATCGTCCATTAAGTGTCTCCAGTTGGTCCAGAATGCTGCTGCTCGGCTCTTGACTGGTACTCATAAGAGGGAGCTCTTATGAGTACCCTCTTTCTCCTACTCTGGCTCCCTATACATTTTAGAGTTCTTTTTGAGATCCTATTATTTGTTTTCAAATCTTTAAATGGCCTCGCCCCACCTTACCTCTCTGAGCTCCCCCACCCCTACGCATCTCCCCAGTGCCTCAGGTCTGCAGACCAGACACTATTCGAGGTACCAAGAATTAAGCAGAAGCTCAGAGGAGATCGAGCCTTTTCCATTGCTGGTCCCTCTTTTTGGAATAACCTCCCAATGAACATTTGGCAAGCCCCCTCACTAGCCATTTTTAAAACTTGTCTCAAAATTCACTTTTATTCTTTGTCTTTTGACTCAGCATGACTCAGACTTGATTTTTAGTTTTACTGTGTTTTATGCTTTCTATTGTCGTTGTTATTAATTCATTGTTTGTTGCTGTATGAATTATTTTTGCTCCATGTACATCACTTTGTATACAGGGGTGGTTGTTTTAAAGTGCTCTGTAGATACTGTTGAGTTGAGGATTAATTGCACATGTTTGAAGCTCATTGCTGAAAACCTGAAGAGAGTAGCACTGGACTGTGGAGATGCAAACTTTTTTCATCATTTGAGTTTTTGGGGAGGTGTTTAAAACAGCACTAAGGGACACACATGGCCGTTGAATATAACTTCCCGGCTCTATACTTATAAGTGGCTTTGTTTGCATCAGTGTGTGGTTATCCAGCTCAATTGCAGACTGCAAACGACCTGATGAGCACCACAAATCGACCAATTCTGTAACCGATTGTTTGGCTCATTTCTTGCACAACATCAGGCAATTACTCACCTAATTAAGCCTAAACCCTGAAAAATTCATATTCCTGGATGCCACAATTGAAGAAAAACCCACCACCTGCCCACAGCAGCCTAGAGCAGCCCCCGAAGCCTGCTAGCATGTGAGCTAGCTGGTGGCTAGCGCTTCTCATCACGGCGTGAAAAACCCCACCACATACGCACATGGAGACAATAGGTAGATTTTTTACAATCTTGTAGCATCATTTTATGTAATTGCCGAGTGTTTTTATTCAATGAAGTTTGGCAAGCTTGTGAATAATACTGTTATGTGTCAAATTTAGAAAAAAAAAATTCCCTTTCTGGGACTTCAAAACATTGCCTTTAGAATGAATAAAGCTTTTATCATGCAGCAATTTAACAGATGATTCATATTTCAATGATTTAGTATGGACAAAAAAGTGTTTCAAAAATCCAAACAAACTGGAAATTGAAAGTGTCTCGGAAAGGATTACGTATGACTTTAGAGCTTACACTGTTGTGTTTTCGCTGTTTTTGAGTTGGGAATTGAAATAACGAACAAACAAATGTTTTTTGTCTTTCAAAAACAAGCTTCTTGAACCCTCAAATTGAGGTCAACAGCACTGTGGGATGAGCTGGGTTCCCGTAAAAGCATACGCAATATAGTGCTTGGGAGGCCCAAACCTCTGCGGAATGGGGGTATGGTAACAATGAAAACATGATTAAAAGTGGTTACTTGCATTCTCACGCCATCGTTGAACATTGAGTAATGAATCAAGAGGAAACCCAGTTAAGTCTTGGCGACTTATTAACAAGAGCGGGCTTCCCCCAGCACACACTACCTTCAGGGAGCCGCCAGGACACAACAAGCCGCTCTTTATTTCTTTTCCATTTGTGTCATGTGTTTGGGGTTGTGCGTACATGCTTTAGATATCCCAAACACTAGCACACGAGGCTGTGTTACCACATCGCCTCTGATTGTTAACAGGCCTTGGATGTTTTCAATGAGTGTTGTTTTTTTCCTCCCTTTTTTCTTTTAACACAACTATGTCAGCAGCAGCAAGCCGCAAGGCTTTCAAAAAGATCCAGTGAGACCTCATAAAGTCACGCTACAAAGTCGACAGCCATAAATAGCTTGTCACACACTATCGGCTCTTTAAATCTCCCGCGCGCTAGCCGCGTTTGTTCCCTTCTTTCACTTGAGGATTTTGCAAGATCTTAGTCTGTGGTTTCAGACATGTCCCTACTTGAGCATCCATCCATGGCTGGTGTTTTGACCAAGAGTACCCTGCAGAGGCAGCCCTGGTGATCTCATGCAGACACACAACAAAGCATGTGGCTAGACATTGTGTCTTCAATCGTGTATAATCACTATATGCCCGCACAAACTCCATATAATTACACGTACAGCTGTGTTTAAATAATGTAATTCCAGTGGAAGAGTTACCACTGTGAATGTGTTGAGAACAATAGCATAATATAGCATACAACTATGGAAATAGTTTACAGGGAATAGCACTCGATAGTGGACGTGCATGTCATTTACCAGATTTCCCAAACTGTGGGATGATGACGGTAGGTGTGATATTGGGGTAGAGTTGCAACAACAAACCCATAAACATCGATAATTGAAAGTGTTGAAAATTAATTTCATTATCAATTCATTGTTTTGTTATTGATTCATCAGTTCCCTGCTGCACTGCCTGATTACTACATGACCCGCTCGGGGGCTGTGTAGCACAGACAGCGGATGCTATCGGTCCCAAAGCCTGCTCGCATGACATTGCTTCTTTATACCAATAAATATGCTGAATTTAGATGATGTAAGGACTGCTGGTTAATCTTTGGATCCGGATTAACCAATCACAATCAAGTCCTGGCGCTTTCAATGCTTGTCATGTCTGCAGAGACACATAAGACTGCAGAGGTATGGATGGCTGCACTGTTTTACAAAGCCAAATGCCGGTTTTCGATCAAAAATACATATTTATGCTCTTCCATATTTCGGACAAACAGGGGTGTCACACTCATTTTTAATCACCGGCCACATTGTGGTGACCGTTTCTCTTGGAGGGCCATTATAACTGTGAAATCATGTAAAGAAGTCAGGAATAATGGTTTCTTCAAATATTTTAGTTACTTTTATGAGGGGTGTGGCAACATTAAAATGCTTGCTATAGCTCTGTTATTTATTACGTATGATAATTTGAAATTATGCTACAGATTAGGGGTCTACGCCATTAGTAGCTCGCAGACTTTTCCAAAAATAGCTCACCAGTGATTAGATACTGTGACTCTCCAGGAACATTGGAAAAGTGATCATTTCAAAATGTGAACACTGGCAGATACATAATTATAATAAAGTGTGGCCAATTTACATTTATGTTTCATAATTACTGTGAAAAATGTGATCAGTGTCTTCTCAGAAATTCATGTCATTAATCATTAATTATAATATATGATGGTAGTTTGAGTACATTTATTTAAAAAGTAATTACTATTAATTTGAAATATATATTATATAAAATACATATAAATAAAAAGTACAATTAAACTGGTACCCCTACGCATTAATTAATAGCCAAGAAGAAGCTATTAGTTTGAAAAAGGTTGGTGACCCCTGCAATAGATTTTACGAATCATCATGGAAGTTGCCCGTTTGATTTGCTTTCATGGTCCACATAAAATGAAGTGGCGGGTCAGATTTGGCCGCCGGGCCTTGAGTTTTACACCTGTGATGTATAATATCAAGTTTGGTAAATGGAGAGTACCGGTAATAGGAACTCGACTGCTTGAATTAAAAAAAAAATTTAAAAAATAGCATGACGGGACGAGCAGTTAGTTTTGAAATCAAGTGTTTTTACCAGTGATGTGTTCCTCGAGCCGGTCCTTGGCCTCGAGGACCGGCTCGAGGACCGAAGGTCGGTCCTTGGTCCTTGGCCTTGGCCTTGGGAGTCAAGTCCTTGGCCTTGGCCTTGGCCTCGGGTTGCCGGTCCTCAGACACAATGAGGGATTAGAGCCTCGAATCCCTTGTCCACAGGTATAAAGTGGGACCGAGGATCGCATAAACCATGAAAGAATAAAATACATTCCATCCAGGGAAACGCAACTTG
>NW_017805558.1:106442-112108 GCF_001891065.2 Hippocampus comes
ACTTCTATGCAAAGTCATTTCTCAACTTGTGTTCCGTGCCATGTCATGCCTGTTGAGTGTTGATTTACTTCATCTTAAGAAACTACTGCACTAAAACATTAATTCATAAATGTATATCATATGATTTTATTTCTTTTTCTCAGTATAAATAACACGTAACCTGACTGTTCTACTCTTTGAATAAAAACACTTCATTCAAGCGTTAGGGAGTGCAAAGGGTTATGATGGAGGGGTTTTGCAAATCATGAGGACCTGCCAAGTGGTATGATAGCATTGTTTTATACATGTCCTCGACAAGGCCTCAGTTTCAAAATCAGTCCTTGGTCCTTGGCCTTGGCCTCGGAAGCAAGTCCTTGGTCCTTGGCCTTGGCCTCGGAAAATTTCTCAAGTCCTTGGCCTTGGCCTTGCCTCGGAAAATTTTCCAAGTCCTTGGCCTTGGCCTTGGCCTCGGAGGCAAGTCCTTGGCCTTGGCCTTGGCCTCGGGTTGCCGGTCCTTGGACACAACACTGGTTTTTCCTGAGTATGTGGTTTTTATCAATTTTATATCTTATATGTAAGATTTAAATGACATTCATATGAGGCCAAGAGTGAGAATGTGATTTTTTTTGTCACTAGAGAGACGGCGATGAGGTTTTGGGCTTGCCTAAAAATCTTGATGTTGCAGTTCAGACTGAGGAGACAGTCAGTGTAGTGACAGAGGTTGTAAAAACATTTTTTATTTGTAATTTATTTTAAAAATGTAAATACATTTTTGTGTGTCGGTTTATGGCCTATTGTAATTTGAGCTCAACTTCAACAAGTACTTCCTTTTGTGCACTTTTCTGCCCTGACAATTTGAAATAATGTCCAATTATTTTGAATTAATTGATGGAACTTAAAAAAATATATATCCAAGTCATCGATCAATCGAAAAAAATTGACATATTAAGAACACAGCTATGACAAAGTCAAATTAACTTGTCAATTCAAAGATTCAATAAACATCTTTTTAAACATAAATGTGTGTAGTAGGAATCAAAATGTACATTTTTCATTGTCAATTTTTGATTTAAAATGAGAAAATCAATTAAAATGAAGATAAAATTAAAAACAGTGAATTTATTGAGCCGGCCCGGTGATCAAGTGGTTCGCGCGTTGACCTCACAGTGCAGAGGTGCAGGGTTTGATTCCAGCCAGTTTGCATGTTCTCCCCATGCCTGCATGGGTTTTCTCCGGGTACTCCGGTTTCCTCCCACATTCTAAAAACATGCATGGCAGGTTAATGGGACGCTAAATTGTCCCAAGTTGTGAGTGTGAGTGAGGATGGTTGTTCATCGATGTGTGCCCTACGATTGGCTGGCAACCAGTTCAGGGTGTCCCCCGCCTACTGCTCGAAGACAGCTGGGATAGGCTCCAGGACAACCCTTGTGAGGATAAAGCGGAACGGAAACTGAATGGATGGATGAATATATTGAAAATGAAAATTAAATAAAACGATGTTCAAGAAAAAAAAAACATTCAGGTGGTACTACTGCACAACGGTACACTTACATTCCAGAATGTCCTTCCATAGTTATTTGTCATGTCCTTGTTTATGATGATACTAGTGCAGCGTGTACTACTGGAGACAAATTCCTTGTATGTTCTACATACTTGGCCAATAAAGATGATTCTGATTCTGATTCTGATTCTGAAATTATCTGGCCGAAACCCTTTGTTTCAACGAACGTACATTGTGATGTTGTGTAATGTGCAATGTTGTTAACATCCATGCTCTTCCAGCAGGGTGCTGTATTTGCTTATGATGGATGGCGGTCCTCCGAAGCAGTAGCTTTTATGCAGTTACATAACCTCCATTTGTTGTTCATAAAGCGTAGTGAACTAATAATACTCTCGGACTGAATGCATTCCAAGTGACCATCTGTCTTATGTGCTTGCAATTGTGGCACAAATTTAATGTCATACTCTAGCCTCTGCCAACACCATCCAGAATGCTGGGGTCGGGATTTGCCTCCTGATTTTTTATATTGACCGCAATTTCTGTTGATACTGATCAGGTGTCTATCGCAATATATAAATATTGAATAATAACCGAACCCTCCATGAGGCCAAATTTTAAACTCGTAAAGGACATTTCAAAAGACTGTCCTTTTATTAATGAGTACATAACACTAATGTGTGCACTTAAAAAACGTGTCGGTCAAGGAAGGCTGGGAATCATGTATCAAGTGATGAGGAAAGATATGGCTGGAGAAGACAGTGTTTCTGCCTTAAAAAATATTGAGGAGAAAAATGAAGGCCTTAATTAATATTAAAAATGCGATTTTGAACCTGTGCCTTTCAAAGGTCTTGAATCTGACCCAGGCACAATAAACATGATCATATTTTCTGCGGAAATCATTTTAAAGAATTTGGCTTTCTTTTTGAATTGTGACCCGCTCTGGCCAAAGAGTCCTGACCAAGTAAACAAATTTGAGCAAAAGCATTCAGCCCCTTAAATTTTGGGTGATTTTAATAGAGCACAACTTAACCATTAACCTCCCATCTATAAGCAGCACATTGATTGTATCACCAGAGAAGGACCATTGCCACATGACGCCTAAGGCCAAACAAAAAAGATACTGTGTTTCCGGTAACATGAAATTTCAGCATAAGGTCGGTAGGTCGGACAAAGTTTTTTTTTTTAAATCTTTTTTTTTCCCATCAAAAATTTAAACAAAATAACCATAAAACATAAAACAAGAAGACATTGAACCCGCTGCTCCGCGGCAGGCGCCGCCGCCACCTATTTAGTTTTCTCCCCGCTCTGGACTCGGGGAGCCGGGGCGCGCTGCTGCCTCCGCCGTCCTCCTCCGCCCTCCTCCTCCGCCCTTCTCCGCCCTCGGTTTTTACTCGGCCCGTGGTGTTAATCAAATAGTTCGCTGAATTTTTTCGATACATCAATGGATGCTATTTTCTTAACATTACGGTGCGAGCATGCGACTGTACCAGAGAACACGCGGTTTAAACTGTCGTCGGGAGATCGCGGCCGCCGCCATGTTTCAATGTTGTTGACAGACGACAGGGCAAACGACGCACACACTCAACGTGAATATCGCGATAGTTTGCACCGATGTATGTAAACCCTCTACACAAATATGTAGAGGGTTGTTTGAAAAAAATGCCGACCGTCAAGTTTTTTTTCGACGTAAAAATTCTTGGTCGGTCGGGTTACCGGAAACACACTACTTTTTTTTCTACGCCTAAAGACTCGTACCAATTTGTTGCCCACACAGTACTGGTCTTTTCTCATCATCGTTTAATACACTTAATCCTTACATACAGGCACAGACTCAATGTGTACAACCGGTTGTCAAGACTGTGAAGAGGTGGGCCAATGACGCAAAGCTGGCACGACAACAATGCTTGGACTGCACTGACTGGGGTGTCTTTGAAACTTCAACTGGCAGCCTGGACGAATACACAGACACGAACATTGTACATCAGTTTCTGTAAGGACATGGGTGTACTAACAGCCTTTCCACTCCTTCAACAATAACAAGGCATGGTTCACTGTCAAACTCAGGCAACTTAGAAAAGCGTAAGAGGCTGCCTTTAGAAGTGGAGATTTGTGTGGGCACTGTACAAACACGCCCGAAACAAATTGACAAAGGAAATTAACATCGCAAAGAGAACCTCTGCAGAGAGCTTAACAAAACAGTTTACTGCTAACAACTCTGCATCTGTTTCAAATGGCCTAAATGCAGTTACAAACGACCCCAGTAGTGAACAATAAGGGATTGGCTGACGATCTAAACATGTTTTTCTTCAGATTCGAAAAGAACACATCCACTTCTCAAACCTGCCCAGACCAACCAGAAACTACCTTATTCACACCCTAGACACCATTCCCTGCCCTGGTGATCCACAAACTGGACGTGAGATGGCTCTTCAAGCAGCAGAAGATCAAGAAGGCTGTGGGGCCTTCACACAGATCTTCAACAGATCTCTGGAACTGTGTGAGGTCCCATCCTGCTTCAAAGAGTCCACCATCACCCCAGTTCCCAAAAACAACCTGCAAATTTGGAAATCAACAACTATAGGCCTGTTCCTCTGTGGTCATTAAGCCCTCCCAACCTCAAAAAAGGACTAAATTTGGGAACCAATCAAGTTACAGCCATGCACAAAACCTTTGAGTCATTCGGCAATTTTTTCGAATACAGTGCTTTGGGGGGAAAAAAAACGTGATGCACTGAAGCCGGCTTCGCTATAAACGAACCGCGATAGAGCGAGGGATCACTGTATATTGAACTGTGTACAGTTCTTTTCTGAAACATTTATTTTGTGCAATGAAACACTTTATTTTTCTCCCCCCCCCCCAATTTTGCTGCTGTAGACTGCAAATTTCCCGAGTGTGTGATCAATAAAGGTTATCTTATCTTATCGTAAATGAACTTGCACACCACAAGAACCAAGACAAGGTCACGGAAAATCCGACTAGACCCCCCGTACTCTGCCCACCACCTCTTCTAGCTACTCTCTTCAGGTAAGCGCTGTCGAACCATGAGCACCAAAAGAGCAGACATTCAAACAGCTTCTTCCCTCTCGCCATTAACTCCCTAAACAGCAACCTAAATCTATAGTGGTTCATTGCATTTTTTGCACACCTCTGTGGAACAGTATTACCACAGTGATTATTTTAGCTCCAGCTCTCTACATACTTGAACAATTGCCGTTGATCAATATTCCACAGCATCAGACACTTTAAAGCGCTCAAGGCCCTTCTGTATAATTGCACACCTAAATTTGTACAAAAATTAATGCTACTGGTGTCTTAAAAATGGTGCAACGAGTATCTGCACCAACTGCACGACCAACATGGTATTGTATTGCACCACAGATCACTTTATTCGGTGACTCTGCACACTGTAGCACAGCTGTCATTGGGTGGTAATACTGCACAATGGTATCCTTACATTACAGAAAGTCTTTCAATATTTATATGTCATGTCTTTGCTTGTCATTGTTGCTTGTTATTGCAATACTACTGAAGCCTACACTACCGGAAACTAATTCCTTGTGTGTTCTACAAACTTGGCCAATAAACATGATTCTGATTTCTATCGTTTATTTCTTTGCACAACCGCAAAAAGAAATACATTTGTGATGACAGAGGGGATCAGCAGGTGACGGCTTGCACATGGCTGGCGTGATGAGGCATGTGATTTAAACTCAGTGTGTCCTCTATTATGCCACAATCAGGGTAAAGACAAGTCTTTTTGAGCACAGCCGTTAGCTGAGACAGAGTGAAGAAAAGAGAGGCATTTGTCTGCGACATCCACACGACAGAACACAGTATCGAAGAAACCTCTCAAACCTTTTGATTTGAATTACCACATAAGTAGAGTAGGCCCTTAAAAGTAGGGATAATGGTTTGTTGGGTAACAACAACAGAAATGTGATCAAAAAATTTGCACTACTTTCAAAAGGTTGCTCAGTTTGATACCGGCATGCAAACAAGAGCAACAGAGCATTCAGAGAGATTTGACCCACCATTGAAAATGCTCTATTGTAAAGTAACAAAATGACCGATTGATTAAGTGGCACAAATTCGGATCACCCTCTCCCCCTGATATCTATCTATCTATCTATCTATCTATCTATCTATCTATCTATCTATCTATCTATCTATATATATATATATATAT
>NW_017805558.1:112192-112391 GCF_001891065.2 Hippocampus comes
CAGCCCGCTAATCGAGTGGTTAGCACATCGACTTCGCAGAGGTATCGGGTTCAATTCCAGCTCCAGCCTTCCTGTGTGGAGTTTGCATGTTCTCCTTGTGCTTGAGTGGGTTTTCTCCGGGTCCACCGGTTTCCTCCCACATTCCAAAAAAAGGCTCATTGAACACTCCAAATTGTCCCGAGGTGTGAGTGTGAGCGCG
>NW_017805558.1:112815-113290 GCF_001891065.2 Hippocampus comes
GTGTGTCGAGAGAGAGAGAGAGAGAGAGAGAGAGAGAGAGAGAGAGAGAGCGAGAGAGAGAGAGATACAGTGATACCTCAGCTCACAAACATAAATGGTTCCCAGAAAGTGTGTGTAAGGCGAAAAGTTCGTCTTCCGAACATTTATTTCCCATAAGAAACCATTCAAATGAGAATAATCCGTTCCAAGGTCCTCATAAAACATAATTTTCTACTAAATAAGCCTTAAAACTACACAAAAATACACCTTATTTTATGTATAATAAATGTGCTATTGTATTGTAATTAAAGAAATAAACTGTACTGTATAATAAAGTCGTTTTATTTACCTTTGTGATGGTAGTTGATGGCTTGATGGAATGTAGTGGGAGGAGGAGGGAGGAGGGAGTTACTGTTTGGAAGGAGAGTCACCTTCCATAAGTACTGTAGGTAACTCAACCTCCGGTGTGGCTGGGAGACTTAGCGTCACAGGGATA
>NW_017805558.1:117117-123346 GCF_001891065.2 Hippocampus comes
TGTTTTTTTTATAGAGAGAGAGAGAGAGAGAGAGAGAGAGAGAGAGAGAGAGAGAGAGAGAGATAGAGAGAGAGAGAGAGATACTGTATAGATATATAGATATATCGATATATATCGACATACAGTAAATATTCTCTCGTGTTTGCGCTGTCCAATTTGTCCTGATAACAGAAATTCCTCATTTGGGAAATGAGCATGGTACATGTCCTTTATAAACCCGCAAGTATGTTGACAAAATGCACGTGCAACAACACAATCAATAAAATACAAAATATACTGTCAAAAAACTTTATATCAAAAAAACTGCAATACAGGTGTATCCAAAAAAAAATCACAACAGTAAAATACGTACAGTATTTTAATGTTTATTTTTTTTCTGTCTTGGGGAAAAAAATGTGTCTATTTTGGATTGTTTTGTTGGATGCATTCTTTGGTTTATGACAGGGGTGTCAAACTCATTTCACATGGTGGGCCACATACGGCCTGGGTAGATGTCAAGTGGGCCGGACCATTAAAATGATACCATACTTTGCTATAAATAACCAAAACAACATGTCTTTCCTTTGTTTTCGTATAAAGAAGCACAAGAACATTAGGAAAATGTTGAAATTAAATGAACATATCTTTTACAAATCATTTCATGAAGCACCTTACATTTCCTTCGACAAATGTGCAATTTACTTTTATCATTCACATATATGCATTGCAACTGATCCCACTGGTTGTACAAACTTTAACAAGTAATTGGTTTTGAAAAATATAGTAATGCACTTTAAGATTAAACGAGATTTATAAAGAAAGGAAGTTTTAAACCATTTACACATGCATATAAAATCTAAATGTAATCCCTGCCTACACCTTACAAACTAAGGAGCGTGCTATTAAATGTGTAAATGTGAGAGTGCTATTGAAAGCGTCTGCTGTCATGGGTGCTGGTTTATGACAATGTTTGCCTGCGTGCCATACAGTTTTCTTGCTAGTTGCAAGTAACTGTCCCGTTGATCACCGATGTCTGGTAATTCTTGTGCATACTGATGGATTTGTTGCCATTTGCATTGCTTCCTCGCTGGATGGTGGCTTGTCAACAGGAGCTGAATCGATGCCTTGTTTTTTAAAGTTTCGTAGATTTGCGTCTTTCCGACTCCAAGTGTCTGCTGGATGCTTTTAACTTTGTGTCCAGCCTCGCTCAAACGGATGCATTTCACTCGCTCCGCTCCAGTCATTACAGTTCTTCTACGTTTCGATGCGATGATCTACACGACGTAAGTGAATAAAGTTAAAATCTTTCGCAATTGCAGTAAAACGCACGCCAATAAAAAGTCACGTACACGTCTTCCTTTCGAATCTGATGAATGAAAACGGCGAAGCGAACACGTTTCTTCCGTCGTGTCGAGTGGGTGCTGCTTTTAAGCTAGTGCCGCGTTCTACAGGACGTTAAGTGAATCAAGTTAAAATCATTCACAATTACAGTAAAACGCACGCCAATAAAAACTCACTTACACATCGTGTTTCGAACCTGATGATCGAAAAATGCGAAGTGAAAATGTGTCTCAGCGTCGTCGTTCCGTAGCATCGGGTGGGCGTTGCGTGTATTTAAGCTCCCGCGGCCTGACGTCTCAATCCGGGTTACGTGTAGTGGAATTTCCGCTTACGTAAGTTCCGGTAACATGTAATGTCATAGTCAAAATGTTAATGCACAGGCTTTTGTTCCGGGTGAAGGATATTCCTTTTCATAGAATTCCGGGGATGGGAATATTTACTGTATTTTTTATTTTATCCACTGAAATTGATCGTCTGTGCTCTTTTTACACCTGCTGTGCACATTCCTTCACTCCATTCATTTGCGCATTGTACGCTCCGTACCCCTGTGCAGTTTGGCCACGGAGTCTACAGACTTCCCTATTTCATCTGAGGGCATGTTGAGATATATAATTATATATTTTGTTGAAAACTGTTTTAAATCACAACATCTGTAGAATGGGGAGTAAAGAGTGTGGATAATTTTAAGGGGCTGCATTGATTGCCCACTGATATGAGGTACATTTATTTTGGCCACTAAGACTACATGCTTCTCTACTTTATCCCCTGGTAGTCCAAGATATATAATTATAAATTGTGTTAAGTATTATTTTAAATCACAATATCCATATACTTGAGGGTGGTGATTGTGGATAATTTTTTGTAGCGGCCGCATTGATCTCCCGTCCGTAGGTACATTTTGGCCACTAGGACTACTCCCTTCAATATTTCAGGCACAGGTAGGATGAAATTTGTAATTATGACTTTTGTTCAGTACTGTTTTAAATCAGGGCCAGTGGCGATATTGGGCCACCACCCAAAAAGGCTTAATGTCGACCCTCATAAGACAGCAGTGATTATAGACACTACAGTGAGAGTTGAATGATGCAACTGTAAAAACAAAGCAGGTGAAAGGCTGTGGGAACAAGCAGCATTGGAATGTCATGACACTTTTGAGAAGGTGACATTTTAATTTAAATTTGATTTTTATTTTGAGGGGGAGGGGGGGGCGAGTGTATGACCAAGAACTCACCTTTGAAATAACTCTTGACGCGCAGGTATCCGACGCTAAGGCGAAGGACAGACAGTTTGTCCAGACAGGAACGAACATCCTCGGAAAAGGGGAGCAGGTCCGTCAGACGGTCCAGCTCCCCGTTCAGCCGGTCCCGGTGGCGCTTGGAAGGGTTGGATTTGATGACTTCATTCCCGTCCTTTACCTTTTTTCTGAGGATCGAGACAACAAAATTACATGGTTTGTTGATTGAGCAATTTTGGGCCAGTTAACTTTCCAAATTGATCATATGCAGCAAAAATGATGGGTGCTGGAAACTTTGGAAAGTTTGCAAGTGTAGTTGAACTTATTTTTAAAAATAGTCACACATTAGTCTGAAACTGTTACATTTTAATTGATGTAGTACACAAATTCGTCTCTCTGGGGTTACTGCTCACTCATCAATAGTTAAATTACACAACCAAGTAAGTACATTTTAACCAAGTTATCTATGTAAGAAAATATATACCGGTATATATATGTTCGCAAGAACTTAAGATTGAGCCCTTACTGTGCTAAAGTGACTACATAAAACTAAAATGAAAAAAAAAAACCCATCAGGCTACATATATAATACCACTCCATGACTTTCCAGGCAAGAAGGCAAGGAAGAAGCGGTGGGCTGAGCAGTGGCTCATTTGCATGAGACAGGACAGCACCGAAAAGCACAGCTGCTCTGAACAGGGCTGTTTCGAGAGTGTGATACATGTACTGTGACTGCATTTTATGTCTCCTTTAAAATGACAATATTTTGACTTGGAGAAAAAAAACCAACCATGTCATGTTTCAGCTGTTAGGAAATCAGATTGCGAAAGACTCTCAGCAACTCATACGCTAAACAATTGTCAACAGCCTACGACAGTGTTTTTCAAACCCTGTGCCGTGGCACACCAAAATAAGAATGAACTGTGGTTCTTTTTAAGTTGGAATGGCTGTTGGAGTATGTGCAAATAGAAGAACAAGCAGTGAAACTGGGTGAGATATTTCCTTTTTCGAGTGAGAAAGGTCTGCTCTGCAAAACATGCAGCAAAGCTTAAGCTGTAAGCAAATTTTCCGATGGAAAAATACAGACTGAATGGAAGCTGGACTACCTCAAGCGACACATTCAGCAGAAAAGTCATTTGAATGATGTTGGAATTATACAAAGACTCAAGATGGGAAAAGGGATTGGTACAATATTGCAGGAGAGCGCCATCAACCGGGAGAAAAAGAACCGGCTGTCACACAGAAACAAATCCAACCCTGAGCAAGTCAAACTTCGAATTGACTATATTTTATTTGCCATTAAAACAAATGCACCAAATATTGCATTGATGTTGATTTGATTCATAACCAATGTGTTATAATATTGTGTTAATTTTCAATGTTAAAAAACGCTTATCGTAACAGTACAACACTTAATTGTTAAAATAAGCTTTTTTCACATTTTCAGGTAGTGGTGTGCCGCGGGATTTTTTCAATGAAAGAAATGTGCCTTGGCTCGAAAAAGATTGAAAAACACTGGCCTACAGAGCCTGTCAAATTTCAGCTGATGTTTGAAGTGCCATAATCGGCCAATCTATATCGGCCGGGCCCTAATAAAAATCCCAACTGTGATGTTTGATCGATGTGGCTTAAATTCTTACCAAGCAAAGGATGTTTTTTCAATAGATTGAAGTTCATACTCATACTGCAACTGAGTTACAGTTTGGTAGTTTGCAAAGATTACTCAAGCAAACAATCACTAATGAACATTGCCAGTCGCGGCCTGTTTTATGGTACCTCCATCCTTCCTTCCTTCCTCTCTTGCCATGGCCACTCCTCATTCCACCAGTTACTAAAACAGCACCCGTGTCTGACCTATTTAAAGCTGCACTCACTCTGCTCGGCTGTCGCCTACGAAGAGACATCGAAATGCCAAATGCTCACACATGACTCTGAAATCGGACACACATGCTCTGGGTGCAGAATCACAGAGATATGAAGGTCTTGAGTGGTGATGTCTACGACAGAGCTATGAAAACAAATTGTTCACGCAAAGTTTTTTTTTTTTTTTTTAAATGAAAGTTTGCTGCATAATAAAGACAATTCTTTCTTGCTAAGATGACTAAGTGAGGCTTAAAGAGAATTAAGACACGTTCCTACTGCAAACTTGCATCTTGGCTCAACTCCCTTTCGTTTCATTTCAAAATAGTACTGGGAGGAACTGTCAAAACCAAGCTGCATCGAACATATTAGCCTAAATGAGACATGCCGACAAACAAGTGACACAAATGAAGGTCTCCTGTATTTAGTTCTCTTTACTGTAAGGTACCACCATGCAGTGGGAAAAGGAGAGTAGGGGTAGCATGACTGATTATTTAATTAATAAATAATTTATGTGCTCTACTATACCTGTAATTCACAGTGAATAACTAGACAATTTTGTGAGGTTCAACACAGATTTGTCTCTGCGGTTTCGTTCATGAACATTAAGTATCTGAATGAGGTGGTGCTTCCATGTGGTTAAATGTGAAAGCATTTAACTGTAGGATATTAATCTTGAATTTAAGGAATGAACTGCCGGTGAATATTTTCCCCATTCTAAAGAGGACTGGTCTCATGCAGGAAATTCTGAGTCGAGAAAAAACATAGCATTCACTGAGAAACATTTTCAACCTGATTTGGATCACATTCTCTTTAAGGGGAAGTCAACCTGAAAATTTTCTTTCCAGTTATGGGTTCTATTCGGCTCCACTAGTCGAAGCACAACATTCTGATTTGTGGTGTGTTTGTAGAATATGAGTTAAGCAGCAAAATCCACCCGTTATTAGCAAGGAGCGGCCATTTTGCCATTTTCTGTCAACTAAAAATGACATCACAGTTGCTCAGGGCTCAGGTAACGACCAATCACAGCTCACATTTTTTTATAAAACTGAGCCATGATTGTTTGTTACTTGAGCCATGAGCAACTGTGATGTAATTTTCAATCGATAGAAAGTGGCAAAATGGCAGCCTGACGAAATGGACAAAAAAAACGGTGGATATTTACTGCATAACTCATATTCCACAAAATCAGTAATAATTAGAATGCCATTTTTAGTTTAGTGGGGCTGCATGGAACATATTATTGTGACATCTTTATCTCCTCTAATACACCTGATTGAAATGATCAGGATCTTTATCAGGCATCTGGAAAGCCGACCTGATCATTTGAATCAGGTGTGTTGCAGGGATGTGTTCCTCGAGCCGGTCCTTGGCCTCGAGGACCGGCTCGAGGACCGAAGGTCGGTCCTTGGTCCTTGGCCTTGGTCTTGAGAGTCAATTCCTTGGCCTTGGCCTTGGCCTTGGCCTCGGGTTGCCGGTCCTCGGACACACTGAGGGATTAGAGCCTCGATGTCCACAGCTATAAAGTGGGACTGAGGATCGCAAAAACCACGAAGGAATCAAATAAATTCCATCCAGTGAAACGCAGATTGATGGATTAAGCTGGCACTTTAAAAGGGGCGGGTCTGCCACTGACAGGCGACTGTTAGCGCAACGAATAAAGAGCGGCATCACAGTTAGTTTCAATCACGGTTTGTTCCGTTCGCGATCGGCAGTTTAAATAGCGTGTAAAGTCTTTCTGTAACAGTGGTGTCTTTTATGTAGTTATTTTTGCACAGTCATCACGTTTCTGCGGTGGCACTATAATGTTTGTTT
>NW_017805558.1:126477-128794 GCF_001891065.2 Hippocampus comes
AAGTGGTATGATAGCATTGTTTTATACATGTCCTCGGCTAGGCCTCAATTTCAAAATCAGTCCTTGGTCCTTGGCCTTGGCCTTGGAGGCAAGTCCTTGGTCCTTGGCCTTGGCCTCGGAAAATTTTTCAAGTCCTTGGCCTTGGCCTTGCCTCGGAAAATTTTCCAAGTCCTTGGCCTTGGCCTTGGCCTCGGAGGCAAGTCCTTGGCCTTGGCCTTGGCCTCGGGTTGCCGGTCCTTGGACACATCCCTGGTGTGTTGGAAGAGTGACGCGTAAACCAGGCTGGGTCGGAGCTGTTGTGGACCGGACTTGGGCACCACGGTTTACGCGAAGCCGATGGCTATGTAGTGTTGTCATTTGTTGAAATGACCTTGGAGCCTAAAAAGTCATACATCTGAAAGCCTCTGTCTTTATAGCACTGACAGTCTCCTTGGCTGGATTTACACTGCAGATCTAAAGCTAAGTTCACACTGCAAGAAGTTCTGATTCAAATCAGCTTCCTCAAATCCGTTTTTCAGGGCTGACTGTCCACACAGTTTTGATCAATTTTCCAAATTAGATTTAGCGCTGTTCAGACTGGGCCACATTTTGACACAGCTGACAGGTTGCTGTAGCGACAAAGTCGGAAAGAAGCCGTCCTCAAGTCAAGCATGCATGGTGTTCGACGATATTTAATTGTGACAGAAGCAACACACAAAATACTTTCATAACTGGACATACCATCGAGCTTTGCTTGTCTGGCACGATCTCCCCACAGACCGATAAGGGACTGCTGTTTTCAATTTCTTCAATGTGCTCCATTATATTCCGCTCTGCACTTAGACTGGCATGCTTGGCTTTGGCGC
The DNA here is from genome assembly GCF_001891065.2 of Hippocampus comes. Taxonomy (NCBI): domain Eukaryota; kingdom Metazoa; phylum Chordata; class Actinopteri; order Syngnathiformes; family Syngnathidae; genus Hippocampus; species Hippocampus comes. The sequence continues at coordinate 127,323 of NW_017805558.1, forward strand.
ATTGGTTCTTGCATCATGTAGAGTGACGTCACGGATAATCAAAACGTATTTGTGTACTTGGGGCTGCTTAGACTGAGATGCATCCTGTCCAAATCGGATCTGAAAGTACCTCCTGAATGTGGTTTCAATCAGTCTCGCAAAAATCCGATTTCATGTGCTTTGTGGCTGTTTACACTACAAAAGAGCCATCCAGTTTCAATCTGGATGGGCTAAAAATCGAATTATGGCTGGGACTCTGAACAAGGCCTAAATTCTCAACTATGGTTTAGCCGATGTGTCTGCTTTGACCCACATCCAATATCACCGTCTTGGATTTAAAAGCCCTTTTCTCAAGTTTTTGATTTAGGGCAGGTCATGGTATAGTCAATCTGTCATTGTCATATAGCAATTTTGGAAAACAACAGTGATATTAATGTTCTTAAGAATCACAAAGATTTAAAAAGATGTGTTTTTTCTAAATTTCTGTTACCATGGTAAATGCATGACCAAAACACACTTTTGTCTCGCACTAAAACACTGTTGTCTACTTTGACATGAGTGCAGTGCCGACCAGCCTCAGGAGAATGACTCAGCCATGCAGGTTTTTTGCTTCTTTTGGCTGTTGGCCAACACCGATTGCAAGTTGGAAAGGGGACAGTTTATAAGAGCCTGCTCTGGTTCACAGAGAGATTTATTGGCGATTAAAAAAAAACTGAAAATGAAAATGGGACTCTGATGTTTTTCACATTCCCTGATGTTTCCATGACAAAGAGACAAAAACTTTGGAGACTATAAATTACACACACCTTTTTTAAATTAGGCTTGACTTGAAGCCTCATCTTAAGTATTGGAGAGCCAGAAGTCAGGTTTGTGTCAGCACACAAATTGCAAGTGAACAAAAGGCTACTGTGCCACTCTTGACTGGGAGTTGCTTTACTTGGCATGTTGTCAAACCTGTGTTTGTGTGTTTTTGTGTGTGTATGTGTGTGCTTACCGGTTATTCGTGCGTCTAGTGTGACAATATAATAGTTACATTTTTAGAGGAAAGTGCAGCCTCTGATTACATTTATTTGTAGCATCATCACTTCTGTAAATACTTCAATATTGGGCCATGAACTTTATGGTTTGAATTGCTTTTTGAACATCAAACAAGTGAAGCAACATGGAAATTTGCAATGCTACCTAAACTTCGAGTTGCACAAGCGTCTTTTAGTGAGTGCACAATAGGGTTCCCACAAACGATTATTTTGCGATTTGACTAAGATAAGATAAGATAAGATAATCAGGGATGAGAGTGGCTCGTGATGAAAAAAGCTGAAGGGGGCGTGGTCGGGACGGGGGCGGGGCCTGGACAGGGGCGGGGCCACTTACAAAAGTGGCACTTAACATGCTGAAGATTAAGTGTATTCAATTTACACACTATTTGAAACTGTCAACAGAAAAAAATCCCAAGATTGTTCACTATTCTTTCAAGTGAAAATTTGTGCAATTTT
>NW_017805558.1:131699-131904 GCF_001891065.2 Hippocampus comes
GCTGTCGAAAAGCGCTTGAGATCGAGTAGTTACTTTTCAGTAGAAGGTTCAGTTTTCGGTGTTTCACCGAGGTTGCGTGATTCTGGAAAGCTTTCCATCCTTTCGATCCGTATAGAATGACATCGTCACACACTGTACACAGAGCTTTACCGGTACATCGAGCTTTTTCACGAAATCCGACACAAGCACAATGGTTCCTCTTTAC
>NW_017805558.1:132226-133318 GCF_001891065.2 Hippocampus comes
GTAGAACATTGCAGATCGACCCCCCCCCCCCACACACACACATACACACACACACAATTTTTTTACGGATTTGGAACAATATAAAATAGGTCCATTTTGACTGGAAAAAAAAGCGGAATTCCGCCAAAACGCGGAAAAATCACACCCCTGCTTATTGTACTTCTAAGTCTGTGGACTCTTATACAGTACCTTTATTTGATTTCTGGATGGCTGTTTTTAAAATAAAACAGGTTTTTTTTTTTGAACTAAAGTTAATATAAAAACTTAAACGAAGCATTTTTGAGAAAACTAAAAACAAACACACCCACATTGACAACTAATTAAAACAAAATTTTAAAATACAAAACTCAAATTAAATACAAACTAATTCTAATGAAAATTCCAAAACTATTGTAAGCCTTGCCCACATGAAATAAATAAAGAAAAAGGCAATGGCTGCCTTTTGAGTATTAATTGCATGTTTAGTTTTTACAATGAAAAAAATTGCAGATCCCCTCCGTGAGCCGTCACCTTACCGTGGTGGAGGGGTTTGTGTGTCCCAATGATCCTAGGGGCTAAGTTGTCTGGGGCTTTATGCCCCTGGCAGGGTCACCCATGGCCAACAGGTTCTAGGTGAGGGACCAGACAAAGCACGGCTCAAAGACCTTATGATGATTAAAATTAATGGATCTAAATTTCCCTTGCCCGGACGCGGGTCACCGGGGCCCCCCTCTGGAGCCAGGCCTGGAGGTGGGGCTCGTTGGCGAACGCCTGGTGGCCGGGCCTACACCCATGGGGCCCGGCCGGGCTCAGCCCGGAGAGGCAACGTGGGTCACCCTTCTCATGGGTTCACCACCCATGGGAGGGGCCAAAGGGGTCGGGTGCAATGTGAGCTGGGCAGCAGCCAAAGGCAGGGACCCTGGCGGTCCGATCCTCGGCTGCAGAAGCGAGCTCTAGGGACGTGGAATGTCACCTCTCTTGCAGGGAAGGAGCCCGAGCTGGTGTGCGAGGTCGAGAAGTTCAGACTGATGAGTCGGACTTGCCTCCACACACAGCCTGGGTTCTAGTACCAATTCTCTCGAGAATGGATGGACTCTCTTCCACTCTAGAGAG
>NW_017805558.1:135255-135374 GCF_001891065.2 Hippocampus comes
GGAGTTTAAGTATCTTGGGGTCTTGTTCACGAGTGAGGGCAGGAGGGAGCGAGAGATCGACAGGAGAATCGGTGCAGCGTCTGCTGTGATGCAGACGTTGTATCGGTCTGTCGTGGTAA
>NW_017805558.1:135783-142512 GCF_001891065.2 Hippocampus comes
TGGGGAGAGGGAAGTCTGGGCTTCCCTGCTAAAGCTGCTGCCCCCGCGACCCGGCCCCGGATAAGCGGTAGAAGATGGATTGATGGATGGATGGAAAATTGTAGATTTTCAACACCCCCCACCCACCCCTCCACACACACACAAACTAATTAATTAATTAATAAAAAGGTGCCCAATATGCTGAGGTGCCCAACGTGCACCTCAACCTGTATTAACTTTGACATAAAATTAACTTGGGTAATTTTCATTACTGCTTGCCAAACAATTTTGTAGCAATAGAGAAAAATGTTGAAGTGGTGGGTCAATTTAATTTTTCCGGCTGGCAAAACAAACAATGGCTTCAAACATCTTCAATCATGAGGTTATGACATAGTCCGAGTTCGCGCTTCAGAACATCAGATCAGTATCTGCCTCATGAATATAATGCATATTTGTGCACTCTACGGATACTAGAATGGGTCAATTTCAGCAGTCTAGCGAAATGCGCCACTACTTTGAGCCACTACTTTTTCCCCCAAACTTTGACCCCTGCAGCTTTTAATGTTATGCAGTTTATTTATGTATTTTTATTGACAGGCGTCTCAAGGCGGGAATAGATTTACCCAAACTCTCATCACATCTGACCAATGAAATTACCACAAACAAGTCATAGTGCACCAATGAAACTACAAGTCAGCCCTGACACTGAATATTAGCCATTTGCGGTTGCACATGCATGAAGGAAGAGCAGGCTGCCCGAAGAGAGAAATGCTGAAGTCTGTAGCGGTGTGAGGCTGTTTAGGCCCCTCTCCCACTGAGCGGCGAACACTTGCGAGTGCTTGAGAAGGTCACCAATCTTATGTACTCATCAGAGTTTGCTCAATGCCGCAAATAAATGTTTGCCAGACGTTCGCTTGTACTTTTATTGTTGCGGGGAAATTTTCAACATGTCCAAAATTTCCTTGCAACAAGAAAAACCCTTAAAACTGCTGGCAAATGTTGAGCAAACATTTGCGACCTTGAACAAAACCTGACATGAAAATGCATTTTTCTCCCTTTACCGACAGTCGCAAATGTTCACCGCTCACAGTGGGATCAGGCCTTTAGAGCAATTGAGAGAGAAAAGAATATTGCGTCGGATTTAATGGGCATAGGGAACGCACGCCATAAATACAGCCATCGCTCCAGTGCGACCCTCGTCTCTCTGTTGTTTGTTTGGTGACCAACTCATACAACCTCTGGCAACAGACAACAAGACAGCATGTCCGCTCATGTAATGACATCCCCTCACGGACTTATCTATAATAATTCTGTTTGTCCCATGCGCCTCCCCAACATGGGATGAATTAGTTTCCAAAGATTGCACTGCTGCGTGGTAAAGTTTGTCAACAAATTTGCCTCATGTGACACAAAGAGACAGGCTCTGGGATGCTACTGTATAACTAGCTGCCTTCTGCATTGTTTGCTGTTGCAGCTTTTCATCAGGTGTGTTTTATTTACCAGAAATTAAGGTAAATAAATTAGTTTACAAATAAACCCACTGCCATACTTTGCTGATTTAATCAATTCCTATCCATTCGAGGGGGTAGCTGCAGATTTAAAATGTGAGGTTGAGTCGCCAACAAAAGGATTTTTTTGTTGATGAACCAAGTTCATACCCCAGTGTGCACATACTGAACGCTCGCTAACTGATTCTGACTGGTGTGAATGGGAACTACAAGCATTCATGAACTATATATTTTTTTAAACTGTATCATAAAAAGCCAGTCAGAGAAAATGCACAAGGCTTGCTAAAAGACAATCTGGATGAGCAGATCTGCAGAGGAATGTTCCTGGGTGCCGACCACGGACGTTTTACGGCAGCTGCTCAATGGTGCCTTTGTGCGTCCCATGTCCAGCTGGCCATCCAGGGGGAAAATAACCTCCACATCTTCAGACACAGGCCACCTTTTTATTTCAGGATACTAACACTGGGAGATGTCTGGCTGTATGTAATTTGCCAGGCAAGTGCTGCAAACATGCAGTATCAACAGCATAAACCACGACGGACACACACACACACATGCTATAATTCTTCTGACAGAATGAGTTAAAATTGGATCGTGGGCATTTTAAGTGACATGGCCACAAATACATAGTGTACACTCTGCTATGCAAGCCACCATGTTCTATATATTCTTGAATTGAAAGAGATCCACTTCTTCCTGGTTTTTCCCTGTTCGGAGTCACCGTTTTTGAAATGTTTTGCATCGTTTTTTAATTTTTTTTAAATTAGGGATGGTCCGATCGATCGGTGGTCAATAATTATCGGTCGATGTTCATGTAATCATGATATTCATTGCCTCCTGTGGGAACGACCATCACAGCCAGCAGAGGGCTAGCATTAGCATTAGCATCTCACTTCTTTGCACTCAGCTCAAACCTTCGATGGACGCAGAGTTTTAGAACGGGCGGTGGTTGCTGTGTGAACTTGTTGACATTCAAGTTTGTTTGCTGCAGTAATCTCAGTAGTCAGTCTTTCTTTCTTCATTAATTCCCGTATTTACGGTGTAGCACAGCACCATGATATGACATCATGTTGTTTGTTTCAACACTTTAAAAGGAAATTGAAAATTTGGAACCATACTACAGCTGCTAAAATGTACTTGTAATGAGGATATTTACTCACAATATAGCGTGAGCTATAATGTTAAATGTTTCAACTATGGTGGGAGATCACCACTTTTCATCAATAACTGTATCAATAAAATTATTTTTTTTAATATAAATATTGGAATTGATCATTTGTCCAGCAAATAAATAATCCCAGACTGTAAACCAGCCTTCCTCAACTGGCGGACCGCGATCCACGACCGGACCGCCGACCTCCTCTGTCCGGACCTCCTCTGTCCGGACCCTCAGCAAATTGTATAAAATAATAATTTATAAAGTGATTTTTACGTTATACATTTTATATTTGTGGACTATAATCTGCGCATTACCGCGATCGCTTGTTAAAATTATCCGTTGTATTCTTTGCGTGCACTAACAGATGTAATGCAGAGGACCGCAGCAGCGCAACTGTGTGTTGTATAATGTTTGACCAACTGGACACCCAGGCTGAGCAGGGCATGTCGGCGATAACGATGCGCTGATTGGCTCCTTTGAACTTAAGGTGTGCCCATACAGACAATTAGACAAGACGAATCGCGAGAGGTTTCAATTGTGCGCAGTTTTGCTCCCGTCTACCCAGGGATCTTTGCAGCTGTTTAACAGCAGAACACCGCAACATGGTAAATGAACATCACAATGGCGTCCTCAAATAATATTTGCATGCCTCAGACATTGCATTCACCTTTAGTGGAAGAACAGCACTGCACATTCCTGTGCTCCCTTGTGTCAGTTTTTAAAATGGTTCTTAACTCCTCTTCTGATATATTTTTCAGTGATTTCAGAGGGGATGTGAAAAGGGGAATTGTACAAATGAAAAGGATATTTTTGTTTTCATGTTGAGTATTTATTTTGGTAAAATGAGTATTTTGTTAAATTGTTTTGTTAAATTAAGGGAAAAAAAACTGTTTAACAAAGTTAAAGTAAAAATGTCTTATTTCCCTAAAAGGGCTATTTCTATTATTAAGCAGGCACAACTTAACAAAATAAAAGAGTTCCTGTGCCTCAACACAATACCTCTCATTATTTGCTGTGTACTGGCAAAATGAATAATTGTTATTTTCATGCACCCCATTATTGGTTGGTTGTGAGGAGTGTTGATTTGTATAAGCTTGGCTTGACCATACTAAATGGGCATATAGCCCTGCTCCCCATGACCGCCGTGCATGGGACCGGACCTTGGTCTTATTAAAAAAAAAAAAAATGGACCTACAGCATTTCTAGTTGAGGACCACTGCTGTAAACCATGAATGGAGTTATCAACATACTCAAATTAATTTACCTTAATTTAATTTAATGGATGGGTAGACAGATAGACAGACAGACAGACAGACAGACAGATATGTATTGCTAAAGTGGGACCTGAATGCTGATTTTTTTTTATTAAAAAATAATAATAATAATAAAATGTTCAGTGAGTTTTAATTCTCTTTATTACATGGAGACAAAGTTCGTTGCTAATTGAACTTGAGAGGAAAAGCAGTTTAGGTAGTGGATGAAAAACTTTTTGGGGCTGGGTGTTCCCATTGTTTTCTTTTTAAATTATATAAAATTGGCCTGTTTTGTCAGGTACTGCTCGTTGCAGAGCAACTTCTTAAACTATAATATTTGGCAAATATATCTTGAGTTATTATGAGTCTTTCCAGAACAGAATACAAAACAATGGTCTGCCAATTTAAGCAACAATACAGTACACCAGCAAATATGGCCATGTTGTACTTCTCAAAAAAAGGGTGCAACCAAATCTTCTGCGGTGCGACCAACTTTTTCAGTTGGTCAACTCAAAAAGTTTGCCGAACCGCACCATTGGTTGGTTGGTTGCCACCTGCTGTTAATGCCCAGCAGGTGGCAGAAGTGTTCTGGTCTTTCCAGCTGCGCACCCGTTACCCATCACGATCAAAGGACTATTTAAGGATTTCAAAGCCGACAACTGACTATCGGATAATTTGCCTTCCACAAAACCATTGCTCATGTGCAAATTCCTAGATGTTCTAGATCAGAGGTGGCCAAACCGCGGCTTGTGAGCCGCATGCGGCTCTTTGGCTGGTTTAATAAAGCTCCCGGGCTTTCCCATGACAAGCGTCGAAAACGCCTCGGCGGTGGCGCTGCCATTCAAACAACGGTGCTAAATACACAGAACTAACTACGTCAGCCTATCATCAATCCCGTTACTTCATTGACATACAGGGCAACCCATCAGATGACAACTGAATCACCGCTCATGCGCAAACAACGGTGCTAAGCGCTAAGCTCGTCGGCTTTAAAGGTAAGGGTGCCCAATACGTCAATCGCGATCGACCCGGAGCCAGCAGACTGGTCCCAAGTCGAGCGCGAGCGTTGGGAGGAGGAAATGGGGGCTGTGGGGGGGTATGTCTGTGTGTTTCGATTTCGTTCGTGTTCAGTGACGTTCCGGCTCTCACTCATCTCAGTGTCTGTGCGTGCCTGCGTCTGCACACGTGTGCATGCGTGCCTGCATGTGTGTGTGTGTGTGCGTGTGCGTGTGTGTGTGTGTGTGTGTGTGTGTGTGTGTGTGTGCGCGTGTGAGTGTTTGCGTGCGCGTGCATGCGCGTGGTGTGGCTCTTTTCAGTAACACAGTAAAAAAAATTGGATCTTAGTCTCTGACTGGTTGGCCACCCCTGTTCTAGATTTTGCTCAGTTTTCAACTTTATTCGGTTAACTGTCCAGTTGGTCATAGTAAACGACAACCAAAAAAAAGGTTCTAGAATTGAGAGTAGTAAGACTACCTAAATCTCTGCATCGGTGTCACCACAAACAACTCATGAGAAAAGATACTCCCAACATTTGTTTATATAATCAGGCGCACAGTTACTGGGAATTCTGGCTAGCACGCTCAGGAGGAAACCACAGAGAAGAACCTGGACAGGATCCCAACTGTATGATTCTTCTATTGGTCGTCCTTGCTAGCTAGTTGGAAACAACATCATCCATCAGGCTCTGTGGGCCTAATACAGCTGTTCACATACGAATGTTTGGCATAAATCACATTCAATGCTTGTCTCTGAGTCACACTTGAGCAAACACCAAACTGCCTCAGCCAAATGTTTTTGCCAACATTAAGAAAAATGGTTTCATTTTAAAATGCCATGTCATGTGGGATATTTAGTAAAAACAAACAAAACGGTAATTATAGCATAACATCAATCATTTGTTCAAGATGATGCCCTGACCTGTCAGCTTACAAGCATTCACAATGACCTTTTGACAAATTTGAAGAAATTCACTTAAAATAACTCACCAATATGGCTGCAAAGATACAGTAAATGTTTAGTGTTGCAGGTGTTTGAACTAGCAACAATACGTGTATTCAAATGCAGGGAACCCCACCATACTTGCAGTAAAATAGTTTTGAAATATACTTTTTTAATATTCTTTTTAATTTGGGGTGAAAGGACAACCCGTGTTGCATGGAAAATTAGATATTTATTTTTCCAATGCAATCCATCAAACAATCAAATATATGTGGATTTTCACAATTTGCAGGCTGACTCAGTCCCTGTCTCCTCCCAAAAGTTGGGATCAGTGGCGGACCCTGAGGGCCAGCAAGGCCTTCTCTGCTGGCCTAAACATTCTCAGAAAAGTAAATTTACTTTTATGTATTTTATGTTATTTTATAATTTATGTTATTTTATTTTCATAAATATGTAAACAAAATTATTCTCTGTATTCTTTACGTTGTATTATTTCCACTTAGTTGAGTGGCTTTCAATGTTATTTAAAATAACATTGAAAGCCACTCGATAAATAAGTTATTTATTATGGTAGAGTTTTTAACCAATCATATTTCAGCTAGCTGTATTGCCAGGTAAATTACATTTGCTCGGGGCCTTCAGATTAAACAGAGCAGGCCCCTGTGCGCTGTAAGTGAACGGGCACAGTCAGGTTTCAATAGCCAATCAGATCACGAGTCTGACACTCGTGATCTGTATCCTGTATCCTGACTTGTTCTCGCTGCATACTAGGGCTAGCGAGAAGGCCTTACGTCGAGACTGGCCGTGAGCATTCGGTGATTGGATTAGCGCCTTTTCTGTTTCCTGAGAATTGTATCCTGACTTGTTCAATAAAGATTTAAAAAAAAAAAAA
>NW_017805558.1:143619-147341 GCF_001891065.2 Hippocampus comes
CATGTATCAAATAAATCTGCTCACCTGCAATTTATAATGGCGCATTGTAGTCACCTTCGTGCACGAAAGTTCGTTCAATCTCAGCTGTTGGTCAGTTATTAGTTTGTCAGTTATGTCAGTTATTTGCTGTTGTATCGCCGATTTTCAAAATGCAAATGATCTGTTTACTTTATTTTCAAAGAATAGTTTGTTTTGTTATTGTTTGGTTGGTGTCTTATATGAAACTGCGACATTGCACAATTTATTGGACAGACTTGTTTAAGATCACACAGCGTAATTTGGGTGGCATTTTATTTCGTATTTTTAAATCATCTTTTTATTTTGGACAATATCTGTAAATTTAGTTTCTTGCTCTTAATTGGGAATACATACTTGATGGTTTTAAATGCTCCTGAAATTAAGTGCTGCTTGACCAGCCTATATTGTGTATGTATGTGACGTCACTGAAGGCCTAAGGGTGAAATGCACGGCCCGCCACTGGTTGGGATCCATTGTGTGTGCAATACTTGGAAGAAGCAAGATGGTTATTTGGTTTACCGAATTCCTCCTTTTAGCAGACGTTAGCCTGTTTCTGGCTATGGTCGAGGTGCCCTTGAGCAAGGCACTCTTTCCATTCCTACAGCGAGCCCCTTTCACTCTGATATTTCTACTTTCTGGCTGTATGTGTGTGATATAGTTCTGTGTGGTGTGCAACACAAAATAAATATAACGTTGGAGTATAAACTTAATTCCGATTTAAGGGATTATCATAACAAGTGCCATATAAAAATTTTGCCTCTTGTAATTTAGTTTTCAGTTGACCCAATGCATCACGAAACTAAAAAAAAAAAGCAAGATGGAACAACTTCACACCTACACAACAGTAAATAGTTATTTGAACAGTTTCAAACTAAAACAACAGCACATAAACAATCTATTAGATTAGTTTCTCTTGAGTTATAACACATAAAGCAAATGATTTTGCTGCAAAGCGTTAAAAAAAAATGTGGGTATCAACAAATGGAATAACGATTTGCATTTCATTAAATGATCACGTGATCACTCCAAAATGTTTTGCAGGTGTCTGTGTTTATGTTCAGCAGTCTGCCTCGATTCGAAGATAACTGTCAAAAAGACGTATAATTAACGATTAATTTCCATAATGGTCATTTGTCCTTTTAAATCATTTCCCTGTGTGTACAAATCAAAATTGTCGGTTTTCATTTTTTTCTTGTGACTATGAATCAAATTTGTGTGGGTTTGAATGTTTTTCTTGTGACTACGAATTAAAATTGTCTTTTTTTTTTCTTGAAAATACAACTAAAAATTGTGTGGGTTTGAATGTTTTTTCTTGCGAGTACAAAACTAAAACCTGTGAGTTTAAATTCTTCTCAAGACAACTAACTTCTATGGCTACAAAGTTTCATTAGACACAAATTGCAAGCTGTACATGAATCACTTCTGTGGCTTTCCACTTGTGGTCATGAATCACAACATGCAAATTGCGATGAAGTCGTATAGGTTACAGGTAGGTCACAGCTGGAAAGAGCTAAGCCGCGAATCTTCCACACATTGGTGCCATGGACCGGGCTTCTTTCAGTTCAAGCGAAGAATCACAGGTTCAGTTTATAACGTGTATATCCAATATTTATTTTATAAAATTGTTTTATTTCAAATATATCACTTTGCACTTACAGGCTTTTTGCTTTACCTTGCAAGCCAATGGCCTGTCTTCATGCACATTTTGTTAGCTTTAGCACGTGGTTAGTGCTTGTTACTAATCATCGTTATGTGAGGAAAAAATATATATTTTGAGACAAATTTGATCAAGCTGATACTTAATCGATTTGTAAATTGCATCATTCAGCACATAAGTTTGTCCATTTTTAAGATTGGACTGTTTTCTTCTTTGCTATATTTCCACCCGCTATGTGCATTGGTCAAAATGCAGAGGTGCAGGGCTTGATTCTGGCTCCAGCCTTCCTGTATGGAGTTTGCATGTTCTCCCCATGCCTGTGTGGGTTTTCTCCAGGTATTCCGGTTTCCTCTCACATTCCAAAAACATGTTGGATTTGATTACATATAAAGTATGAGGGGAAATTGTGATGACAATAATAATACATCATGCTAAAATCAATGATTGTAATAAAATCACGATTGATAAAAATTTGTTAAGATGAAGGAATTATTATACACATCATTTACAGTGTGATACATGAATACAGGGACATTATTTTTTTTGTCTTCATGCTTACTTTTAGGTTATTACCTGCTGTGTGCTTCAATAAATAATCAAAGAGTACATAACGAGTAGTCCTTCCATGCTGAGTGACGATACCTATTCAGAGGGCCGTGAAAAAAACTGAAATAACTGAACATGTGTGGCAATTTAATGGAACACACGAAATTGTCCCTTGGTGTGAGTGTGAGCGCGGATGGTTGTTCACCTATGAGTGCCCTGCGATTGGCTGGCAACCAGTTCAGGGTGTACCCAGCCTACTGCCCGAAGATGGCTATTATTATTATTATTATTATTATTATTATTATTATTATTATTATTATTATTATAAATCAATCACATTTGATCACTTGATGCCACTATTTAAAATGGATGTCATTGATTGAACGTAATAGTGTGCCCTCTTGATTAACACATGTCAATGAAACCAGACAACAGACATGGAGGGTTTACGAGTGGATGTTTAGTTACTGTATGTTGACAAAAACTGGAGGTAATAATTGCCACAACTTACATGGCTGTCATTCAGTCACAGCAAATGGAGTTGTTGATAAAACTTTTATGGTTTCTTTCTGCTTTATCAAATTTATTCATACTCAAACAGGTCAGTAGAATTTGTGTATATGGTATTGTGTTTATGCAAAGGATGTATCAATTTAAACACTAAAATGCAGTACAGTATTTTCACTTCTAACTACTGTCGTGTGACTCTCGAGGCCCCAGCAATAACAGCGGAATTGTAGCTTCAAGCTTCATTAGACATGAAAAAGTGCCGATTATTTATTTCCCGATAAATTGTCTGGATATCACTTTTAATTACAGACTGTCCAAATGCTTAAAAATTCAGCTTCTCAGTCATAAAATGGAAGCTGTAGCGTCTATTGCAGGGGTCCCCAACCTTTTTTGCCCCACGGACCGGTTTAAGTCAGACAATATTTTCAGGGACCGGCATTTAAGGTGTGGCGGATTAATACAACAAAATAATATGGTATGAGCTGCATGAAAACTGTGGTGTTTTCGAAATATAATAATAAACACAAGGAGCGTCTAATCGGGTCGCAACACTCTTATCGCTCTGGTAAAATGTTTAATGCCTTCAAAATACGATACAACGCAAATTCAAAGTGCATGAAAATGACGACTCACCACAGCCCCGAGCTTGATTTTCCTCAATCAGACAGTCCCATCTCGGGGTAATGACACCTCAAGTGTGTGGTTTATGTCGAGTCTACTTCGTAATTTTGTTTTAGTCGCCGTTGCTGCAGAAACTCCACACCTCACACAGGTAGGATGTCGGAAATAGCAACAGTGCTATTGTGGCGATCTCAGAGTATTCAGCCATAACTTTGATCCAGTTGTTTCGAACGTACTTTTAAGGCCGCCGTCATTTGCGATCTCCAAGCAGCTTTTTTACTAATTTTGCGGGCTTCAGCACTTTGTTTTTGAGCGTCATCGGTCACGTGACCGAGAAGTGTGGCTTGACGTGAGTCAAGCGTGACACAGA
>NW_017805558.1:147984-160768 GCF_001891065.2 Hippocampus comes
GCTTCAGGATGGCGCCGCGAGAGTGGCTGCCTTTCCAGCAGCTCCTATATTTTGTTGTTCTACTTCTTCCTTTCATAACTTTGCTGTTGTGAATTGGGAATTTCTCCATTGCGAGACTAATAAAGGTTTTCTTATTCTTTCTCTTTTATTATTTCTTCCACCCATTTTCTGAACCGCTTTATCCTCATGGAATCACAGGCGCGCTGGAGCCTATCACAGCCTTCTTTGGGCAGTAGGTGGCGTACACCCTGAACTGTTTGGGAGCCAATTCACTTGCAGGGCACACAAAGACAAACAAACATTAACACTCACAATCACACCCTAGGGACAATATAGTGTTCAATTAACCTACCATGCATGTTTTTTGGAACGTGGGAGGAAACGACGCATGCCAACTCCATACAGGAGGGCCAGGGCCAGAATCGAATCCATGACCTCTGTACTATGATGCTGATGTGTTAACCGGTTGACCTTCATGCTGCCTCAGCTAAATATGTACAAGTACAGTATATTAAAAGTAAAATGGTCAAGGAATTACAGAACCGGAGGATTAATTGTGTAAATTAAAATTATCCTTTACATTTTGTTTTAAGTGTATTATTGTTTCCTTCAGTGTTTCAGTTTTCAGCATGAGTTTCCATATTTTAAGTTTTGGCCAAATATTTGAATTTCGGTGCATCCCTAATAATATGATAACATGTTTTAGACACGATAGGTTATTGTACAAAATAAAGGCTTTATTAGCTCATAAAGATAACCAACAAGTTAGCCAACATAACAGAAATTTTGTGGGCACTCTATGTGGGCAAACACGACAAAACCTAATTCACAAGCACCGTACTGTAATCACTAATATCACATTTCTGTACAGTTCTTTTAAAAGCCAAAGAGGAAGCAGGACATGCTCGAAGTTGAAGCACGGAGAGAGGGGGGAAGGCACTGGGGGGGACGGTATCAGATTACAATAACAGAGCGAGACGCTGGAGCCGGCCCCGCCCTCAGCAATGCATCGCGTGAGAGCAGCAGTCGACTCTCGGACTTGATTGCGATGAATGCGCCAGAGCAACGTACCCATGCCAAAGCCGAGCGGCGCACTTTCTTAAGGTGGTCCGCACCAAATCAGCAATCCACCGTCGTTTCAAGTAAAGCCACCCAATGTTGTTGACTGATATGAATTCGTTTACCGGTAGTAACATGAAATTTTACAATCCACCACGGAAAATTGTTTGTCGACTGTCTTGCGTGAGAAGTTAACAGAACGCACAAATAAGTCCACCTTAACACGGTTCTTTCTCGCAGCATAGATGGTTGGTGCAGTACAAACTTTTCAGTCCAAAAGTCACAACGTGTATTACAGGTTATTACATATATCTCATGACAAACTGCAACATTTCGAACTTTGTCAACTTTCACTTAAGCTTCAAGCGCAGATATATGGTCGCTAAGGTTTTTTTTTTTTTTTTTTTACATTTCTGTCTCTCGTTCCACGACTTTTATCACAACAAAGTGGACCTACTGTTTGAGGACTGGTTTCTTCCTCTTCTTATTGGCGTAGGTCCCAGAAGTAGCCAACATTTGTGTGCCGCTTGCCACGTAAACTTCACCTAAAGTTCGTCTTCCGAAGCGACCTTTTCTCCTCGCGCGCGAGTAAACGCTCGTCTATCCGGCGTGTAAAAAAAATAGGTCACTCTCGACAGTCTCCACCCGCCATGTTAGTGAAAAAACACACAACACGAGCCCGCAGTGGTTTTGTGCCGTGTTGACAGGTTCCCCCGTCGGTCACTGTGGCTGGCCTTGATCGACGGTGTTGTAGTGGTGGTCGAAGTGGAAAGGCTGTGACCAAAGTGGAGCAAAAGAAGGAGGCAAAGTTGAGTTGGGAGTTGAGTCTAGTAGAGCCCTCCTCTTCGCACAAACAGCACAACCTACAGATTTTTTTTTTTTTTTTTTTTTTACCAGCGCTTGCTGCTGCAATGGATGCTATCTGTGTTTCTGTGTACCACAGTCTCCCAACGCTTTACAGGTCAACATCCTCTAATATTTGCTCTTTCCTTTAAGTTAAACCAGATGTGGCAATTATCACAGTCTGAAAGCGAACATGATTTTTTTTAAATTTACTGTTGATGACAGAAACAAACTTTTGGAGGCCCCAACGCAAGTAGGTTTTCTCAATTATTTGCAGTTAAACCCCCAAGAAAGAATATCTCTCCCCCCACCCACCAATTCTCTGAGGTGGCCATAAATGCGATTGAATTTATACCAGGGATGCCCAACATTTTTTGACCGAAGCTCGATTCAAGCAACCAACCTCCCGCGATCGACCCGTTACCGCGTGCGCGCACACGCACACTCACAAACACACACACACACACACACACACACACACACACACACACACACACACACACACACACACACACACGGGGATGCCATGATGAACAACAGCCATAACGGGCTCCAACATGAACAAAACAAAAAATAAAGTAGATACAAGAGTTTGTGAGTTTAATAAAAGGATATCGGTGCTGACCTTAGTAGAGCCCTGACATTGAGGCATGGGACGCACTTTTGCACCGTGTTAAGTGCAGAAACTATTGTACGTATGTGTACTGTTTTAAACTGCTTTTCCTGACGCTCCAGACTACCATTCTTTGCCAGTGCCATCGGTGAATTGCAGATGAAACAAACTTTGAATGAGAATTATAATAATAACAATAATAATATTTTATCGCAACAGCTCTGATTGCAGGCTGCAATTGCAGACTGCTGACCGCTAACAACTTCTGGTGATGCAGATCATGCGGCACCGTAGGTTAAAGGTTACCTGTTTGTTTTTAATTTCATTTAATTTTAGATTTTTTTGGGGGGGAAGTGAAAGTGAAACTATTAGGATTCTTAGAGTGCAGTGTGCATGAACTAAAAATATAGAATATTAATAACACAGACACGCAAATCTTATTTTTTTCCACATCCCCCTACACCCCTCGTGATGGACTTGGGACCAGTCGCCATCGAGGTATAGGGCACCCCTGGTATATACCATGACACAGGTATAATTTTCAAATACAACACTATCGCCTGTACCAGTGATTCCCAACTAGTGTGCCGGTACACATTAGTGTACCATGAGAGCTCTAACCATGAGGAAATTATTTATTAGAAACAAATAATGTCTTTCTATAGCATTCTGACATTGTCTGTTTTCTGGTTTATTTTAATACACGTGTATCGTGAGTAAAAGCTTGGTTTCAACACAAATAAAACATTAGATCATGTCGTGATAGATTATTTTCAGCAAATGGACAGTCAGAAGTACATGTATGTTTTGTAAATCAAACAGAAACACTGTTTATCAATTATGTTCGGTGTTATCCATCATACTCCAGTAGGTGACACTATGTCTCCATCTTAATTTCTCTCAAACACATTTGTCGTTTTTATATTGAAACATGATTCTTCCAGTTTCACATTTGACTGAAGAAATGTCACAAATGTAGGTTACCTGGCTGTCATTTTGTGTCATTTTGTCAAATTGTGTTCTGTTTAAGACTGTTAACTCAACATGGCTAATCCACCAAGATATATGATTTTGTTGTTCCTGATTCATTTCTTTTCTTATTTACAAGTAGGACAGCAAGGCTTTTTGATTATACACATTCTGACTGGGGCCCTTCACTAAAGTTCATAGCAGAAACAGCGAACAGATCATCCATGGTACCAAATAATAAATTTGTGCAATTTAGTGTATGACAAGGTGCAAGCAAATGAAAGACAGATCGCGTTAGTTAAACAAGAGCAACATTTAGTTGCACAAGCTCTGTGCAGTTGTTGGGTAAACAAGTTAAATATGCAAATCAGAAGGAAGCCACACCATCAGAAACATCTGTGAATGCTTCATCTTCAGAAGCTTTGGACAGGTCATCGTCACATGCAGGCGGAACATCATCTCGAGCAGAGGATTCATTACCATCTCAAAAAACATATGTGCAGGACCCAGGTGTGCAACATAAAAAGTGGTGGGTGTCAGACTCCTTTTTGAAAAGATTGATGTGAAAGCTAAGTTGGGCAGTTCGAGAATAAGAGTCTTTAAAGACACTGACAAAAAAAGTAAACATTGTTACTGTAGCTATTTTTGAGTACCTCAAAGAGTTTATACCATAGAGTACATGCACATTTTAACTAAATTTCATCCATCGATCCATTTTGTGATCCGCTTATTCTCACAAGGGTTGCGGCGCGTGCTTGAGTCGATCCCAGCAGTCTTAGGGCAGTCAACGAGGTACACCCTGACCTGGTTGCCATCCAGTCACAGGGCACAGATACACGAACAACAATTCGAGCTCACACTCACACCTAGAGAAAATTGAGAGTGTTTCATTAACCTGCCACGCATGTTCTTGGAATATGGAAGGAGACCGGAGAAAACCCACGCAGGCACGGGGAGAACATGCAAACTCCACACAGGAAGGCCGGAGCCTGAATCAAACCCTGTACCTCTGCACTGTGAGGCTGGCACGCTAACCAGTCGACCACCAGGCCACCAACAAAATGTCAAAAGTTCATTTTTAGTCTTGATGCAATTGAGTCCCAGTTTTCCTGAACAAGACCTGGAATATAGATTTGATGTGTCTCAAGCCAAGTGTTTTTCATGCATTTTTGTCAGTTATTTATGTACTGTTCATCAGACTTCAAAGGTATATTTTCTGGCCAAGAGAGAAGACTTAAGAATGTCAAAGCCTCTATAATTTAGAAAACATTTCTCTTTAAGATAAGATAAGATATCCTTTATTTGTCCCACACTGGGGAAATTTACAGTCTACAGCAGCAAGATTGTGGGTAGAAAGAAGAAAGAAGAAAAACAAAGTGCATTCACAAAATAAATCTAACAGTTTCAATGTTCACCGTTCAATTAAGTTTAAAAGTATGTCTTATCATTCATTGGCTGTTTTTAAGTTTTCACTGAGAGCCTTCTAAATTTCCAATGTCAGGCATGGTCATCTTATAAGC
This sequence comes from Hippocampus comes, assembly GCF_001891065.2. Taxonomy (NCBI): domain Eukaryota; kingdom Metazoa; phylum Chordata; class Actinopteri; order Syngnathiformes; family Syngnathidae; genus Hippocampus; species Hippocampus comes. The sequence goes on from NW_017805558.1 coordinate 152,989, forward strand.
ATCAGAACACTGTTAAATATCACTCCTCGACGTTCATTGTTATTCATTCTAAAAGTGTGGGGTGGTCGTGCAAGTGATAAATATATATTCCTGAAAACTGGAATACTGAAAAAATTAAAATTCAGGTAGGTGGTGTGCTTGCCAATCGTGGTTTTGATATTAAAGACAGTGTTGGTTTGCAGAGGTGAAGATAAAAAAAAATAATGTGAGTACCATTATTTTCACAACCAAACGATGGACTGTATTAAAAGCCGTGGTGTCAGTCAAGGGTGCTATTTCTCTATTAAACACAGACACAAGGCTTATTGTATTATTGGACGCTGGCATGGTAAAACGTATGATAGCTTAAAAAACAAAGTAGCATGCATGCACGCTAGCGTATGATTTTAAAAAGGTAGCGGGAGTAAAACTGAGTTTCCAAACCCTCATCTTCTGTATCTGAGATGAACAGCTGGGCAAATACTTTGTCAAACACGCCAGGTTCCCTCGCATCATTGTCAGAGGCAATCTCGTTGCTGCGTGGCTGCTCAGAAATGATGCCGGCTTTTTACGAAACCTCGAACAACAGTGAAAGCAGACATGGGAGCCCAAGTATCCACAATCCACTCACAAATTGTGGCCTAACTCACTCGGCGCTGCCTCCACGCCACTCGCAACCTCACTTGACTTCTGCGGCCAATTTTTCTTTCATCTTAAAAATCAACCAGGAAAAACACTACATTAGCAAAAAGTGCAGGACAAAACAAAAGCAGGATCAAATGATTAAACAAGGACTATACAATCAAACCTCGGTTTTCGAACGTCTCTGTTCTCGACCAAATCGGTTTTCGACCAAAAATTTCGAGTTTTTCATGCCTCGGATTACGACCGAAATTCGGTTCTCGAACAAACTGAGCGCACTTAAATGCACCATTTGACTGCTCTCGCCTTCCTTACACGAGGAAGTGACGCTTCCTCGTGTCGCTTTCCATTGTGAGCAGACGTGTCAATAAACATTTTTTTTTAAAAAAGAGCATGGTTTCAGTTTTCGAACAATTCAGTTTTCGAACAGCATTCTGGAACGGATTATGGACGAAAACCGAGGTTTGACTGTTCATCGATAAACGTGGAAATAAGGCAACCAGAACGACTGACGAGAGTGAGAGCGAAAGTTCTAGAAAACACTGTCAATAATAGCACCAGCAGCAACAATGTCAATTATCCGACTCGCTGCAGGCAGCTTGTCAGTGCTTAAATACCTGGCTAACGAACATTGGCAGCAGGTGTGCACACTGAAGAGAAGGCCCTCGTCTGCCACCTGCTGGAGACACACAAGAACAGGATCACGACAACAGATAACTTACTCCCGCCCAAACTGATCAAACCACTATTAGCCTGTTGTAGGAGCCCAAGGGCTAGTGCATCATAATGACTGCCGATCATAGTGAAGATCAGAAAAGCTTGCTGGAAAAGGCAAATAAAACAATTTCTGACCTGAGAGAGGATGTCCATCGTCTGTTAGTAGAACTCAGAACAAAAGAATCCCTCACTTCTTCTCGTTTTCCCCAAATCTCTGTTGTCATCATGGACGAACATTCAAGTTGCAAGTGATTTTTCATTTATTTCTTACATTGCCGGTTGCAAGCAATTTATGTTATTTCAATTATCCTGGCTTTTTGTCGCAAGAGAATTTTGTTGTAGTGTACTTTGTCGGGATTGCGGGGGTTTTTTTTGTAAATAAAATTCTTTTTCAATTTTATCCTTGTCTATAATTGTGGGATCCACTCCTCACCCGTTTGCACCCGAACCTGACACATTTTACTGTCGAGGGTAAGAGTAAGCTGCAGTATTTGACCAAAGTAAACTTGAAACTGATTCCCCCACCACATCTGTTCAACTGTCTGCACAACGGACAATGCATTCCATGTGGAAACATGTCTATCGATTGACCACAAAGATTAACATCGACAGGAAATGAAATAAGACCTGCACTGAGTCACTCATTCACTCGACTGATTTACAGAAGAGAAAATCACACAACACATATCATGGGCAACATTTAAACACGTACAGCTAAAATTTTATGTTCCACTATCGTAATTGTGTGAACAAAACATGCACTCGTTTTGTCCGGGCATACTGGTTTTCTCCACTCTCACATTCCAAAAACATGCACGGCAGGTGAATGGAACACTCTAAATTGTCCCTAAGTGCGAGTGTGAGCATGGATGGCTGGGTATCCCCCGCCGACTGCCCAGAGACAGCTGGGATAGGCTCCAGCACCCCCAGTGACCCTTGTGAGGATAAAGCGGATCGGAAAATGGATGGACGGATAGCATGCACTCCAGTTGCCATTTTACACGAAAAATCATATCTAAGTATAGTTGATCTATTTCTGTTTATGTGTTTGTGTTTTTACAGGAAGTTAAATGGTAAACAGCGGAAAACCTACTCTGATTCATTGAGTTGTAACTCCCTAAATGCTTCCAGACAAGAGCGTTAGAGCACTTCTTTTTGTCTTTGAGTTTTAAACAATGCTGCAGGGACACTTGCGTCCAAAGAAAATAAACAATTAACTGCAGGACTTTTGGCCTTGCTGGGATTTACGGTTAAGAGTCGGATTGTTGTTTTATTCTTACTAAACTTTGTGGTTCCCTCGTGGAGGTTTGCGTTAAGTAAGGAAGCGTTTTGCAGCTTCCAACTTACAAATCAGTTGTTTTACAGCAGCATGGGCAAACTACGGCCCGCGGGCCGGATCCGGCCCGTTGGTCTTTTTAATCCGGCCCGCCGAAGGTTGGTACAGTCCACAATTAAGGTTCGATGTAAATTATTGCATTCATTTCATTTGGACTTGTAATACAGGCATTTAAACGCCAGGTGGCGCAGTTACTTGAAGTCGCAGAGCACAAGGAGGGAGGGGGAGACGATACGGAAGCCCGGAGTAGCACTAACTCAAGTAAGTCGCGCTCGATACGACGAAATAGATGTATCCCCACCGCTATTTTCTGTCATTGGATCCAAAACGGCGACAGGCAAGCGACTCTTTGTTGCAGTGAGTTTTACTGGAATTGCGAACATTTTTACATCCTTTATTAGAGCATGGCATCCAAACAAAGAGGAGCGGTAATGGCCGCGGAAGAGAAAATGAAGTGTATCTCATTAAACGAAGTAGGTTACGAAGTACGAAACATTCAGGAGACGCTTGGAGTCTGGAAGACTCAAATCTACGAGACTTTGTAAAACGAGGAAGCGATTCTTGCTCAGTCCGATTCGGGCTATTTCCATGCTCAGAGTGAATTGCTTGCGGCTCGACGGACAGTCAAGTAAATGAACGTTTCCTGAAATGGCTTGACTGTTATCGTGCTAAAAACTTTTCGCAAACTGGACCTCTAATAAGAGAGAAAGCGAGTTCCATAACGCTAACTATGGACATTGAAGACTTCGAAGCACGACATCAGCTGAGCAACGCTGTCTTGTGTGGTGATCGAGGGGAGGTCGAGTTCGAGACAGTGAGTGAGTGGAAAGAAAGCCACCAGGTCTTTTACTCGTCTCATTTTGGAGCAAATAGTCCTACCTTTGTTATATTTTCTCATATACTGTACCTGTACTGTATGCCGCAGTTTTTGGACAATATATTGTTGCACTTTGTTGCTTGTGTTGTCACCAATGTATGTTGTTAACATACCGTACTTGGATGTTCATACCGGACATATACCATAGTTATCTCACTGTTCTCATGAAAAAAAAGTATGGTAATACTTGAATGCTTTTGTTCTGTTGATGTTTGGTATGGATTGTCAACATATACGTTTTTTATATGTACCATATCTTGTGCTGACCCGGCCCACCTGTCAAATTTAGAAATCAATATGGCCCCCGAGCTAAAAAGTTTGCCCACCCCTGTTTTACAGTATTTGTAATAAAAAAGTAAAAATTACAGGCAAATAAACACCTTCATGAATGAGCTGTAGTGTTTTGTTAAATTCAGAAGCACTGGTCTCATCTGAAAGAATGACCCAGAAAGTCAGACGCCTGCAAATTGCACAATTCAGAATTCAAATGCAGTTCACTTTGAGTGTGTTTTACATTTTCTTTGGCGTTTGTGGCTTTTTTTGGGGGTGGAGGGCAGGAGGGGTGCAATACTTATTGCAAAATAGGAACCCGCCTCAGTAAGCGGTCACGCCCTGGGAAACATAGGGCAAAAAAGAAATCAAGAAGTGATAGGAGCACATTTTAGACTAAACACAATATAGAAAATATATATATTTTAATGTAATATAGCACAGTGTTTTTCAACCGGTGTGCCTCGGCACACTGGTGTGCCGCGAGACATTGTCAGGTGTGCCGCGGGAAAATATCCAATTTGTATGCCTGTGCGGTCTTTCGCCCAGAAAGTAATCATGTAGTACCCTCCCATACCGCTAGGGAGCAGCAACAGCTACCCAATTGTCTACGACGAGAGACACGCGAATTTGTGACGCACGAATGCAGGACGACGGTGAAACAATAAATATGAAAGATGATAAAATACTGTTTTCTTTGTGTTCATTAGATTCCAATTCAAGCTGTTATAACGTCATTCTTCAATGTTAAAAACGGTTATAGTAACAATATAACACGTTAGTTGGTAAAAGAAGCGGGGGGAGGGGGGGTTCACATTTTCAGCTAGTGGTGTGCCGCGAGAATTTTTCTCAATGAAAAAAAGTTCAAAAAAGTTCGAAAAACCCTGATCTAAACAGCCCCAGGTTTCACACTGATTGAGTATAAATAAACTGAGAAATTATATTTTAATTTAATACACTGTTCAGAGTGTCATTTTATCACATTTTTGGTTAGTGGTGTGCCGCAAAATTTTTCCAATGTAAAAAACGTGCCCTGGCTCAAAAAAGGTTGAAAAACACTGATAAAGCACACTCAAGCAAAAATGCCTTTGGCTGTCACAAGACTGTCTTTAAGCGGGGGTCTTCTCCCCATTGCTATAGTTTCAGTTGCTTTCACAGATGTAACATGTTTAGATCTTATCATTTGTTCTATGCCTTTCTTGGATGTTGGTAGCTGTATGTTTTGGGTAGTTTTCCTGTTGGTGGACCCATGACCTGTGTGACCCTGACTGTGATCAAACTTGCAGCACATTTTACCCCGGAATGCTTTGTTACTTTTAATATATTATGATACCTTGCACAAGTTCAACACAGCCTGTGCCAGATGTAATGAAGCAGACACATCAGAGTGAGCCTCCTGTATGTTTCACACAAATTAATAGTTTTATTTATTTTTATGTATTGGCTGTTGTGATTCTTGACTTAGGTCTTCAGTCACTGTAGTTTCAGACTCAGCTGACGAACAAAAGAAGTGACGTTGACTTGTGCGAACAAGGGACTACATTGATCCCTTGCAACTTCGCGCTTTTGCGTTTTTTTTTTTGTTTGTTTTGTTTTTTTAATACAGCCAAATAGGCACACATCCATCCATCCATCCATTTTCTGATCCACTTTATCCTCACAAGTGTCTTTGGGCAGGAGGCAGGGGACACCCTGAACTGGTTGCCAGCCAATCGCAGGGCACACTGAGACAAACAACCATCTACGCTCACACTCACACCTCGGGACAATTTAGAGTGTTCAATAAGCCTGACATGCATGTTTTTGGAATGTGGGAGGAAACCGGTGTGCCCGGAGAAAACCCACACAGGGACGGGGAGAACATGCAAACTCCACACAGGAAGGCGGAATCGAACCCGGTACCTCTGCACTGTGAGGCCGATGCGCACCACTCGGCCACCGGGCCGCTCCATATAGGCACCCATATCATGGAAGCATGCGTTGTTTCATTTTGGTGCGAGAAAGAGAAGGTTTTGTCTGCATGCTGAACAAAGAGCTGACATGACTCATAGGCTCTGTACATGCCCACTCAAACAAGGCACGTGATTGGTTCCCAGCATGACACCGACCAGTGAGAGCACGAGTGGATTTATTCTGTGAGCTGATTGGATGCGCATTGTCGCCAGTCTGTTGATTGTCTTGCATACTGTATCATAGTGTTGTGTTTGCAATAACTTTTTTTTGATTAGTTAAGATGCGCTCCAGCCCCTTGCCGCTGCCGAAGCAATGTGTCCCGGATGTGTGGGAGCATGCTCGTCCTTCCACGGAGATGGCACCATCAACAGGGGCTCATTGCTTCAACGGCAGGGTCAGGGGGTTGGTTGCAGCCTTGAATGGGTCAGGGAGCCTTGTTCTAGACTTCTACTGACCTGGTCGATTGTTTTTAGACACGTCACAAGGAAGCGGTGAAAGGTCAGATGACAGCTGAAGTGACAGCCGAAGCTGTCATCTTGAAAAGACTTTTTTCTTCACGAAAGAAAGACGTTGTTCGATTAAAAAAAAAAAGAAAAAAAGAAACCTTAAACCTCTTTCAACTAATACGAATACAAGATGAACGTCATGGCGCGACCCATCACCATGTTTTTCTCCAATTTAAAAACCTCAGCTACACCGTCAGCGCCTCCAGCAGAAGAGTCTCCAAGTGAACCGAAAGCCTTCGAGTCAAGTCAGAACCGCCTTCTATTCCACCAACGCAAGCCTCTTCTCTCAGAAGGCACTGTTGATGAATGTTAATTAACGAATGAGGTTTTAGAATGAAAGATGTTGATAAATATGTGTACAATTTTAATTTTTGTCTAAAATTTGTAAAGTATAAATACAGTCCTGTTTACATATTTTAAACATGCTGGTACATACATACAGGAAAATTCCGAAGGGTGGATGGGGGTGGGGGGAAAATCCTACCTCACAGTTTTCACCTTTCGCGGGGTGTTTCTGGTCCCCATTAACCGTGAAAAAGGAGGGATGACTGTAGTTGCTAAAAACCAGTGAGTCATGAAACATGGAGTGACTGTCAGTTGTTTTAAGAATGGAGTGTGCCAGTGAGTCTCACACACACACACACACACACACACACACACACACACACCAAAAAACGCACGCACGCACGCACGCACGCACGCACGCACGCACACACACACACACACACACACACACACACACACACACACACCTAGGAGTAGTGCTTATGTACTGCACTGACAGCTGCTCGATAGAGGGGCACAAGTACAAGGAAAGATTTGGCAAAGCGGAACAAGACCACTGACTGACTATTTACCTCTCACCTTTTGTCATTTACCTTCTTTCAACAACCATGTTTAGAGAAAAGGATGTGAATGATAGATTGCAATGGATGAGTAGCCATATGACATGGGTCATTCCTGGCTTTTGGTAACTATATATTCTTTATTTAATGAGGGTTAGGACATTGAAAAGTTACCAAAATGTCATATGGCTATTGCAAGCTACCATTCATATCCTTTTCTCTAAACACTATATATATATATATATATATATATATATTTTTTGTCATTTACCTTCTTTCAACAACCATGTTTAGAGAAAAGGATGTGAATGATAGATTGCAATGGATGAGTAGCCATATGACATGGGTCATTCCTGGCTTTTGGTAACTATATATTCTTTATTTAATGAGGGTTAGGACATTGAAAAGTTACCAAAATGTCATATGGCTATTGCAAGCTACCATTCATATCCTTTTCTCTAAACACTATATATATATATATATATATATATATATATATATATATATAAAAAATCGTCGTCTCACCCCTCGGGTGGTGTCCATCCCTCATTCAGCTCGGGTCCTCTACCAGAGGCCAGAAAGCTTGAGGGTTCTGCGCAGTATCCTTGCTGTTCCCAGCACTGCACATTTCTGGACTGAGATGTCCGATGTTGTT
>NW_017805558.1:162334-169652 GCF_001891065.2 Hippocampus comes
ACATATATATTAGAGCTGCCAGTTTAGAACGTTTTTATTGGCATTAATCTAAATGAAGTTTAACGGCATTAAATTTTTTCTCGCGAGATTAACGCGGCACACGTCACAGCGGATGTTACGTTGCTCTATAAATAAACCAGAAACAAAACAACAAGCACGCTGCATAGGTCCACGCACATTTGTTTTGCCAGCCACGGCAGCGCGAGACACCGAAAACGGACACTGAAAGAGTTTATGAATGGAAAGTTTACTTTGAAAAAGTTGCCAGATTGCTCCACTGACAAGACCAAAGTTACCTGTATGTTTTGCAGTCGTAAACTGAGCTATCATCATTGCACGTTGAGTCTGAAATACCACTTAATGGCCAAGCACACAGCTGATGTGAGTACGCCGCCCCCTCATCTAGACAGACAGCTATGGATCATTTCAAAGCGAAGAAAATGGATGACGCGACGAAGAACAAATTTGCTGAAGCCATAGCTAAATGTATGGATATTGCATGCAAGCCTGTCAACATTGTCCACAGCTCGACTCAAGGTGAAATCATTCGCATTGCATCTAACGACTCCAGGACAGATTGCCAGCAAGATCAAGCCTCCATTACAAGCTGTGTAGAGATTGTACTTAGCGGAGAAGGCTAAGGTATACCAAGCGGGAGAAGACACTGTTTCGGGAGAGAATATATTTAATTATTAGGATGTCGCTGATAGTGTAGGAGGTACACTCGCCTGACTTGTGTGCGGGCAGCGTGGGATCGGTTCTGACAGTTCATGGATGAACAGGATGGTGATGAGATCCCACAAATGTAGACAGAAATAAAATCCGTAACAAAAAAAAAAAAAAAAGAAAACGAATGTCCGACAAAGTTCCAGAATCGAAAACGACAAGAGCGACTAGATCCATCCTGCTCATGTTCACAGTCACCAGGAACATGAGCCAGAAGGTCTAGAAAATAACACTTGAGGCAATACAGCGATCAAGGTCAATAATCCGACAGAGAGTAGAAAATTTAGCAGTCCTTAACTACTGGGCAAGGCATTGATTGAGAACAGGCGGGCCTGCTGAAGGGAAATGCCCTTCACTCCAGCTGGAGTTGGAACGAAACAAACACACACAAAACATGACAGGTTCCCACTCAGTGACGGTGTGGATGCAGGTGTGAATGGTTGTTCGTCTCTGTATGTGCCCTGCAACTGATTCGCGACCAATTCAGGGTATTGTCTGCCTTCCGCTCGAAGTCAGTTGGGATAGGCTCCTCCACTCCCTGTGACCCTGTTCAAGATAAGCGGTATTGAAAATGGATGGAAATGATGCCTAAATCAGGTAAATGGCATGTTTAACTTTTAGAAACTTTTATGGATACAGCTTAAGCATTTAAATATTGGTAATTTTGGATGGATTGCTGAGACATGGACTTTGAGAGAGTTCCACCCTATTAGGGACATATTTCTATGCACTGCAAAGTGATAATTATGTAAATATTGAACAATGCATAGTTGTTACAAAACCTGTGTGTCCTGTATTCAATGATGTAATAATAAAATTGAATAAAAATGAAAAGAGAAATGTTTCGTAGAACATGTGTTCTCATTACAATTTTGAACCTAATTTATCCAAAAAGGTAAATAAGAGCAAATTTGCTCAAAGAAAAACAAAACATACAATACATGCATTCGTTTTTTTCTAATTTACAAATCAACTTAATATTAATTAATGAAGTTATGTTGTTTTTCCTCGTCTCCAACAGGATGTAAAGCAGGGGTGCCACACTCATTTTTGTCGCGGGCCATATTGGAGTCACTGCTTCCCTTGGAGGGCTGTGATGACTGTCAAACCACATAAAGATGTCAAGACTATTGGTTTATTCAACTATTTTTTTAAATGACTGTCATGAGGAGTTTGGTAAAAAGAAACGCTTCAAATATCTGAATCAGAAATGTTGCAAGAATTTAGCAAGCATCAATCATTGAAGTTGACATGTTTGATGTGCTTTGGAAAGGATACCCAACAGTATGGAATGATCAACAATGATGCAGTGAGTTTCAACAATGTTTTTATTAAACACATAAACATTAAAGACAACAATTCATAAATATTGTAACAATAAATATTTCAGGGACACCATTGTTGTGGAACCTATTAGACCTATTTAAAACTGTTAATACTTTAAACAGAAAGTACTTTAAAACTTCTGTGTTATGTCTGGGAACATAACAGAACATGTTGGGAAAATGCTCAACTTGGAAGTCCACGTCCCCATTTTTTTGTTTCCTGTCTCCTTGTCTTTCTGACATTTCTCACTTTCTTTCCTGGGATACTCTTTTCTTCTCTTCTTTTTGGATCAACATCTCCAAATTATTGGGAGAGCAGCTCTTCATCATGAATGTAGTGTAGGAGGTGAAGAATTTGAAACGTTACATTGTGCCCTTTGCCAACTACATTATTCTACAGTACCGTTTAGCTTAGCTTGGTTCTTTTTCAGGATCAAGATCTGCAATGTTTTTCCAACTAACAATTTGTTGAGGCAAAGTACCTCTGATTGTTATGCCATATTTACATGGCTTGCTTGGTAAACACCGTTTGAACGGACAATGTACCCCAAATTTGGACTTGGATTATAAATTAATCGAAAATTTTTCTCACTTGTCTCAAATTTGTGTGGTCGCTGTCAGTTTGTCTTGTTGACTTGTATTCCAAAGCCAATGACATTGTGGACCGAAAAAGTGTCCGACCAGATTCTGCATCCCACAAACAGCTTGTAGGTTTGTTTGGGTTTTTTTTTTTTTTTCGATTTTGCAGCAAGCCATCAAAGGTTTCATTCATGTGTTGATATCTTTCAGGGTTTGCAACTTCCAACTGACTTTGTAAATGTGTGTCTGTTTCAAGTTTGTCACAATGGTTACAATGGACTCAGTGAAGAGCAGCTAAAAGCAAATATTTGATGTTATCGGTATGGAATACAGCATATTTTGTGGGTCCTTGGTCATCCTGGTGACATTTGACAGCACACAGCGAATCTCATGTAAATGGGAAAAAAACAAAACAAAAAAAACACACATTTATATTATTCAAAACACTTTACAAAGCCTCACATTCACTCATTATCGCATGCATTCATACACCAATGGGATGGCATTCTTTGATTCGAATTTACAGTTACAGTTACAGCAACCTCAGCATGTAGTCCTCTTCACCAGTGCATTCCTCCTTGTCAATTATTTCTTGGTCTGTATTATCTTCCTAGTGATCGGTTTCTGACACATCTTCCCCAAATCTGTCATTTTCCTGGCCTCACACCTCCTCATCAGTGTGCAAACCATTAAAAATGTATCAATAACTTCACATGCAATATTTTGATCTGGCAAGGTACTACTACACATCGAACTATATGCAAAGTGCAAAGCCGCAAAAATAGATAAATAAATAAATAACTTTAAATAAAGAAAGAAAGAAACAAATATATAAAGTGTAGGATCAGTTGCATGAACATTGTGTGCATGTGTGTCTCAGCTGACAAATGAGAATGCGCCTGAGCTCAGTTTTTACACTGTCTCCCCAGTTATTTTGAATGAACGGTCATTTTTGACCATGAACATAAAGAGTGTACAAAATTTGAATACAACTCATAAAATGTAATTGTATGACAATTCATACTGTGTGTGTGTGTGTGTGTGTGTGTGTGTGTGTGTGTGTGTGTGTGTGTGTGTGTGTGTGTGTCTCCAAACTCTTTGCGGACAAAGTCGTGCAATTTTAGGTCAATCAGAACAAATTAACTCCAACATTCAGAGACAACCTTAAAAACGTTCACATTTGACCGGAACACATCACGAGGGTAATGATACCGCCCCCTGTAGGTGAAAAGGAAGAGGCACTCATATTTTTTTTTATTTTTCAAAATCATTATTTGTTCTAAAAAGTATAATATAATAATACATAATTATCTTCCGTTAGTTTACAAAATAATTAACCACGTCGGCCAATAACCGTAAAACCACAACAATAAAAATCAGGCAGTAATCAGCCACCTTTTTACGTACATCGACTGGGACAACACTTGTTTAAGGTCCCCGACGTTTGACGTAGAATTCAGTGACCAGTTTGCTGGGTTTTCAGGTCAGGTCGGAGGGGTTCTGGAGGACAGTTGATCATGGCCCTAAGGGCGATCCGGTTGGTCTTCCCTTCGGTGGCGACTGCTGTCAAAACCACGAATGTCGTTTGGAAGGTACGACACAAAATGCATGGACGCTGATCTCTTTGGGGGTCTGCTTCGACAAGGACATGTGAAGCGAGGCTAGCTTCCCGTCCAGCCACTGTCACTACAGGCTGTAGCTAAGGCCACAAGTTTAGGGAGATTTTAGGGCAGAATCGCCACATGACATATTACAATGCTACTTGTGGCCTTTGACTACTTTTAGACACCAAGATAAAAGCGACAATAAAGCTAGCTCCGTCGTTTAATGTGGTAAACCTGTCGTTTTAATTAAATGTTTTAATGACCTGTCAAAGTAAATGTAAACTACTTTGTTTTACATTTTTTGTGCCCCCAACATGTGCTTTTGAATTTACACAATGGTAGCTTTATTTGAAATATTATTTCAAAATGGTGACAAGTAACAAAACCATTAAACAATCTAACATTGAATTAATGTAATAACGTTGTTTTTGTTTAAATTTCCCCGTCAAGATGCATGCACTGAAAAATTTCGGCAACAGGATTAAAAGGAAAATATCACCAAGTTGATAAAAGTGGGGATGTATTTCTTATGCTGCTCCGATTATTTAAAATATATACATATATTTGGGGGACAATGAACAGGGGTCCCCAACCTTTTTGAAAACTAGAGGTACTTCTTGGTTACTGATACACATTTAAGAATTACACGTTTTCTCTAATTAAATTCAAAATGTTATTATGAATTGTTATTAATAATTAGATTCATTTATGTGTATTCATTTATATATATTGATCATGTTAGTGTTTTTTTGTCGTACGTCTGCTCGACCTATGCACCACTTGAAAAATATAATCTTTGGCTCTATTACTTAAGTGCAGCAAGTTAAAAATACTATTTTCAAAAATGGTCAAAACTTTTCTCCTCTTCTTGAAGCCACTATCTCAAATACTTGTGTTGTCATCAAAGGCATCCATACACATGACGGCGGCAAGGAAACTGGAGTACGGCTGGTGGGCGTATGCACTGGGTGAAAGGACCACACCACGCTTGAAACAGTACAGCAAGATTATTTCGGTGGATGGAAACCTTGCGTCAGGCAAAGGAGCACTGGCACAAAAGCTGGCTGACAGGCTCGGTGAGTCCTCTGTGTTCACATAGTTACGTTTCTGCAAAAAAATGTAATACTCAGTATCAGTTGAAACCAAAAATGTGTGTGCGTGTGTGTGTGTGTGTGTGTGTGTGCGCGTGTGTGCGCGTGCGTGTGTGCAATATATATAATCTTACTCATTTTAAAATAATCTTTAGGTACAGGTATACAGTGTTACCTCTACTTACAAACGTCTCTTCTTATGAAATTGTCAAGTTACGAAATGCCTCAACAGGAAAATTATTGCCTCTAGTTTCAAGACACGAAAGGCAAAAATACAGTATGGGCTGCTATTCGCAGCTCTGTGTTTCCTGAACGCAACATACTTAGAGCTGCTCTGCCATTGGCTATTACTGAGCATCCTATTGGCTAAGAGGGACCTCTACCGTATGTGTGTAGATAGATAAATAGATAGATGTGTGGCTATGCAGTGTCTAAGCATCTCCAGCTGGTCCACAATGCTGCTGCTTGCATCTTGACTGTTATTTGTAAGAGGGGGGAGCACACTCCCACTGTGGCATCGCTTCACTGGCTCCCAATACATTTTAGAGTTCTTTTCAAGATCCTATTATTTGTCTTCAAATCTTTAAATGACCTTGCGCCACCTTACCTCTCATCCGCCCCTACACACCGCCTCAGGTCTGCGGACCAGACATTATTGGAAGTACCAAGAACTAAACGGAGGCTCAGAGGGGATCGAGCCTTTTCCGTTGCTGGCCCCTCCCTCTGAAATGACCTCCCACTGAACTTTCGTCAAGCCCCCTCGCTGCCCATCTTTAAAACCCGCCTCAAAACTCACTTGTCATCTTTGGCATTTGACTCAGCATGACTCAGATTTGATCTTAGTTTTACCGTTTGGTGCCTTCTACCATCTTTGTTCCTGATTTATTGCTTTATTGTTGTACATGTGTTAGTTGCTCCATGTACAGCACTTTGTATGCAGCCATGGCTGTTTGAAAGTGCTTTATAAAAACAGTTGAGTTGAGTCTTTGTCATTCGCCCCTTGGGCCATGAAGCGTTCCGATAGTTTTACGCAAATATGACTCACCCAGAAAAAGTGTTCACCAGTCCGGCGATCGCTCACTATGCTGATGGTTGCCTTGGACATTTCTGAAGGATTGTTAAGAGCAGACAAAAGCAAACGTCCTTGGATCAAAACGCCAGGCAAAAACCACTTCTGAGAGAGAACATGGACGAAAGAGGGCAAAGAAATGATGAGGACACAGTTAAAAGTTAAATGACCATAATTTTTATTCTTTACTCTCTTCTTTGTTTTTTAAATTATGCACAACTCTCATTTATTGTGTAATAAACCAATTGTAGAATGTATTTGTTACATATTGTAATGCATTTTTATGCTTTAGAAAAACATTTATGTCTGAATTTTTGGAGGGGGGGCGGGGCTTGGAACGGATTAGGGCATTGATAGAGAAATCTACGAACAAAATGACATCATGTTTTAAGTTTTATTTAATTTGGGCCTTTATAGACATTTTGGCGTGTATTCAGCGCCCCCAAATGTCTGTGTGCAAGGGTGTCGGCCGTCTTGGGCGGAGGGCTTTCTGAAGTCCACAGTAATCACATTACCGCAAAAGTGCGAACAGATAGGAGGAGGCTGGCTTAAGGCCCTATAAAAAGCAGGGATGTGTCCAAGGACCGGCAACCCGAGGCCAAGGCCAAGGCCAAGGCCAAGGACTTGCCTCCGAGGCCAAGGCCAAGGCCAAGGACTTGGAAAATTTTCCGAGGCAAGGCCAAGGCCAAGGACTTGAAAAATTTTCCGAGGCCAAGGCCAAGGACCAAGGACTTGCTTCCGAGGCCAAGGCCAAGGACCAAGGACTTGCTTCCGAGGCCAAGGCCAAGGACCAAGGACTGATTTTGAAACTGAGGCCTAGCCAAGGACATGTACAAAACAATGCTATCATACCACTTGGCAGGTCCTCATGATTAACACCCCTCCATCATAACCCTTTGCACTCCCTAACGCTTGAATGAAGTG
>NW_017805558.1:173221-186262 GCF_001891065.2 Hippocampus comes
AAGGACCAAGGACCGACCTTCGGTCCTCGAGCCGGTCCTCGAGGCCAAGGACCGGCTCGAGGAACACATCCCTGATAAAAAGGTATCACATTGGGATAACTCTATCCAAATAAAGGAAGTAAGAAAATGGACGAAATTTAGATAAACACTTTTTCTTCTAAATGCATAGCTGAGGTACATGATGTGGGTGGGACTGGATTGATGGGGTGCCAACTATGTCTTGGCAGATCATCAAAATTAAGTGACTCATCAAAAAATGTGATTGGGACATCGTTACTCATAATAATTGGTTTTATTGGCCCTCACAAGCATTAGGATTGCAAAAAAAATGCAACTAATGTGGTTCTTAAAGAAACAACGTTTAACAGCCTCTGGATATTGTAAACAGGTTTTTACTGTATTTGCGATTTTAACATGTGGGAACAATTTAATTTTTTTTTTATAAATTTGACCAATTTTAACATTGCCAGAGTCACAGCATTGATGAAATTGTAATTTACTATCTTCATCACTAGGTGGTGCCACAACTGTTACATGTTGTGTTTTGATCTTAAACAGAACACACACACAAAAAATACTCTCTGGGATGCTTCGCTGTTGTCTGCTATGGTGCATTTCTTCTGTTTGGCCTCACAGCGCATGGAGGTTCATTTTTTTCCCCCCCTGAGTAAACGTTGCCGCGTTTCCTCAGGCATGCTCTACATGGCCGAACCCGACACTTTCTACTTGGACAAGATGTCAGGAGAGAAGGAGCCCCTCCTGGTCGACTACAATGGAATGTGCAGCCTGGAGAAGTTCTACGTGGACCCAAAAGCAGCCGATGGGAACAGCTACAGGCTGCAGCTGTGGATGTACATCATGCGCCTGATGCAGTACTCGGATGCCCTTGAACATCTGTTAACCACAGGTACCGTAAGGGCCCATCGCAACCTCCGTTTTCTCCCTCCCCTCTTATTGAGATTATGTTGCCTTGCGTCAAAGGCCAAGGGGTCATCCTAGAGCGTTCGCCCTTCAGCGATATGGTGTTCCTGGATGCCATGTTTGAACAGGGCTACATCAGGAAAGAGTGTAAGTGCCAGTTTGTCATAGACATCACGTTTTCAAAGGTACACAGGCGTTTGGTCAACGCTGCCTTCCACTCGCAGGTGTGCAGCACTACAATGAGATCAAAAACATCAGCATCTGTGAGTTCCTGCCTCCGCACCTCGTTGTCTATGTGGACGTGCCCGCCGAGGAGGTGCATAAGAAACTGAAACAAAGCGGCAAGGTAAGATTCACAAACTTCATTGGTCAATAACTGCGAAATCATCATTTATGATGGTACAAAATACTTCATTTTGTTTTTTTAAGCCATTTAAAAGTTGACACGCTGATGTGTTTTTGATCATTGGTGTGATGCAGAACCCAAATGCGCTTCAGCTTGAGACCAAAAATTCTCCCTCACAATTTTCTGGTAACGCGTGGACCCATCGTTCATAGCAAGTCATACAGGTCCTGAATAAGTAAAGCCGCCCGAGACAACAATCACCATGACTGTTGGTTTTCCCCGCTTTGATATTTAATATCATCAAACAAATCAAACCAAGAAAACATAGGATGCAGGTTTTAAATGGTGATTTCAGTAAAGGAAAAAAAATGTTCAATGCTACCTGACCCTGTGTGAAAAAGTAAAATTTTCAGATCATTTTCACTGACCAGAGCGAAGCCTGATTACCTCCAGACCTGTTCAGTCAATAAATCTCCTAAATAGAACCTGTCTGACAAAATGAAGTCGGCCGAAAGATCTCAAAAAGCTCCAACAAAGTGCCATAATCCAAAGAAATTAAAGAACGGCTGAGAAATAGAGTAATTGACATCTGTCAGTCTGGAAATGGTTAAAAGTCGTTCCTTAAGCTTTAGTACTCCAGTAAATCACAGTGAACCATCCCAGGAGTAGCCAGCCAGAATTCACCCCAAGTGACGACTCATCCAGGAGGTCACAAACTGTCTACACTGCTGGCCTCCCTCGCCTCAGGAAAGCTCAGTGATCATGACTCAACAATGAGGAAGAGGAAGGACTGGACAAAAATGAGATCCTTGGTAGAGTTCCTCGCTAAAAACCACTGCTGACCAAAAAGAACATCAAGGCTGGTCTTAGTATTTTTGCAAAACACATCTGAATGATTGCCAAGACTTTTGAGGCGAATCTTCTATGGACCGACGAGCCGAAAGTTGAACTTTTTGGAAGGTGTCTGTCTCGTTAGATTTGTATCAATATAACACAACATTTCAGAAAAAAAGAACATCATACAACAGTCAAACATGATGCTCGTAGTCTGGGGTTGCTTTGCTAGTTGAGGACAACGTGACCAGAAAATTTTATGGGAGAATTTTGGGCCATTAGTTTGACACAGGGCTGCCCAACCATTTTTGACCGAAGAGCTACTTTTCAAGCCAACCAACCTTATGCGATCGAAAGTTACCGCGCATGCACTCACACACTCACACACACACACACACACACACACACACACACACACACACACACACACACACACACACACACACACACGCTCGCGCGCGAACCTATACACATGCGTGCTTAAGCATGCACGCGCGCACGAACACACGCATGCAGCCATAAAGGCCCCTAACATCAATGAAACAGAAAAATAAAGTGGATACAAGATTTTGTGAAAAGAAATTCACTGGCTACAGTGGGAGACCTGACGGGGGGCAGGGACGCACTTTCGCAGCGTGTTAAATGCATGAACATCACTCTCGACTTGGGACCAGTCTGTGGCCTTCCTATCGATCGCGATGTTGCTGAAATAAAGTAATTCTGCCCAAAAGGAATGGGCCAACATATACACACAGCAATGCCAAAGACTCATTGGCAGTTTGTAGACAACGCTTGATTTCATTTGTTGTTGCTGAGGGTGGCCCAACCTGTGATCAGGTCTCAGGGGCAATCACCTTTTCACTCATTCTCTGTTTTCCCTCAAGTAAAGGAATTTGTGAACACTCTGGTTTTGGTTTTCTCTGCGGATACAACTTTTTGCACAGCATTTCGCACACATATACCATATTTTCCGCACGAAAAGGGGCACATAAAAGCCTTCCATTTTCTTAAAAGCTCACGGCGCGCCTTAAAATCTATGCGCCTTGTGAATGGTTATTACGGTAATATGTCGACCCCAGAATGGCTCCTTTCTAGAGACATTCTTACAACGCAGAGTTCAAACTTAAGGCGATCGGGTTAAGCAGGTTGAACACGGAAATAGAGCTGCGGAAAGAAAGTTCAGTGTTAACGAGTCAATGTTATAACTTGCTGTTGGTAAAGTGAACTGTGTCGCTGCTTTAGTAAATAAGTTTTATTGACATTTGATCGTTCTGTAGCAACGCCACTCAACAGCTAAGCTCGTTTGTTCAAAGCATCTTTGATCTATGACATGGGTTGCGTCGGCGCTGATTGGTTGAATCACTTGCGTAAGTGCTTGCGTTCATTCGCGCACATTTCCTTGAGCATAGTTCCATCTAGTGGATGCATTGTAGATTGTGTCTTTTAGTGCGGTGCATCCAATATATGAAAAAAAATTACAAAATAGGCCATTCATTGAAGGTGCGCCTCATAATCCAGTGCGCCTTTTAGTGTGGAAAATACGGTAGTTCGCCTAGCACGCAGCCAATTCATCATGCCAATCACCAATGATGATATTTTCCTATCTGAAGGGAATTGAATCTGATGTTTTGAATATATTGATGTGAAATGGAAACTCTGTATTTGTGTCCCCTAAGCAGCATCTTCAGAATGTGCCATTGGCATATCTGAAGAGCATTGAAGACAGCTACAAGAAGACCTTCTTGCCACAAATCAGGTGGGTAATGCTTGCTGTTGTTGCTTTTAGCTTTTTTGCAGGGGTTGAAAAAAATAAAAATTAATGTATTGGTCATTGTTTGTCTCTATGCCAGTGATTCCCAACGTTTATTGAGCCAAAGCACACATTATAAGTTAGAAAAATCGCACGGCACACCGCCAAACAAAACTGTCACAAAAAGAGGGTTACGCGTCAATGTCATAGTTTTTGCCGTTTAATAGAAGATCATTTAGGTGTTGTTTCTGTCACTACAAGTTGCTGGCCAAGATAGAGGGACAAAGATTCAATATTTGTTATTAATAAATAATTTTCTCACCAATTAGGTGAAATTTGATAATTTCCCGCAGTACACCATGAGAGCTCTGATGCCACACTAATGTACCCTGGCACACTGGCTGGGAATCACTGGTCTATGCAAACTAAATTAGTATTTAAAAAAAAAAAAAGATGTACATGCATTTGTTGACCGTGAACACGATTTTGCCGAGTTGTGCATCAGCAGTTTACTGCAAGTATTGGCTTTTTGGCTTTCAGTGAAAAGTCTGAGCTGCTGGTTTACGACGCGACCCAAGCCCAAGACTTCGAGAGGGTAAGAGTCACTCACGAAGAGGCATCTGCCAACTGTCTGTGGTACAATTAATTGACATTTTTTTCACACCATCAGGTGGCTGAGGACATCGAGTATTTGAAGTTTGACAAAGGCCCGTGGCTGGAACAGGATGACGTCACTTACCATCACATGAGAATGCTGTGAGATGTCTATTTTTGAAATGCAACTACAGTGAACCCTTCAAATTCGTGGTGCTTGGGACCAATGCAAAATGGCAACGATTCAGAAGTAGTTGTAATCTTTTGTCGCAAATACAAGCTACTCCACCGCATTGGCACCTTAGAAGGAGCAGGGCATGTGGGCAGGCTATTATGATGTTGCGGGAAGCGGAAAGAGGTGAATTTTTCAGTGAATAGTTCGTATTTAGGTCACCGGTCACCAACCCCTTTGAAAGTGAGAGCTACTTCTTGGGGAGTGATTGATTCGAAGGGCTACCAGTTTCATGCACCCTTCTGAAGTTTGTTAAACGACCTTGAATTATATGTTAATAATTAATTAATTATCTTGATGTTTGTGAAGGCCCTGACCATGTAAATGATTAGGAAGTCATTTAACATGGTAGGAAATGGATAAATAGCAATATGCAAGACTTTTTCGATAATTTCTGCAAATATTAACATTTTCAAATCATAACTTCGCCGGTGAGCTATTTTTAGAACAAATTTTGGTTCGACAGAAACATTTGTGGGGGAGGTGGGAGAGAAAGTTGTATCGCATATCGACAGGGGTTCATTGTATACAAGAAAACTAAGAGGCGTTGTGGCTTTAAGTACATTTGCTGTTTTCAGTGTTGAAGACAAAGAGAAGGTGGCATCGTTGACCCATATACCCAAGTTTCTGCCTGAGATCACCATCGGGGCGCACGATTATGATGAAAAATACTACGCCTTTAAATCGGTACGAAGACAAGATGTGCTTATAGCTACTGTTTGTCACATTACTGCCCAATTAAATTCTACTGTATCTTTTTTTTTTAGCTTCCTGGGAAGAAATATGCTCGGGGTTATAACGCAGACATCGGAGACAAATCCATTTGGCTCAAGTGAGGAAGATCGCTTTCTGGCCTCGCCATTGACCAATCGGCTCTCAGCGTGAGATATTAGCATCTTGTCTCCACTTGTACATCCTATTATGTATGTATTGAAAGAATAAATTTTCTCATACACATCCATGATGTGATGTCAGAGGGAAGTTATTGACATACATGGGCTGCTTCATTGACAATCGAATGAGACCCAGTATAAAAAAAAAAAAAAAAATCTGCCTTACTAAAGATAACAATGCTCATTTTCAGGCGTAATCATTTATCAAAGTTTATTATTGTTGTTGTACATCTTACTGAGCTCTATTTGATTGACTAATGTAACTAAATAAGGTCATCAAAATTATAACTGCTGCGATTGATTGTCATCTGTTATTATATGGCGAGCCAGCCCGACCAAATATGGCGCCTTAGGCGACACTTTATGTGGCAGCCGTCTACAAAGGCATACGCTCACAAAAGAAATCTAATGGCATTGTTCCCATCACTGACTGAATGTCTCCAGTTAAATAACGTCGTGCAATTTAAAATGTAACATACAATTTATCCATTCATTTCCTGAAATCGCTTACCCTCAAAAGTGTCGCGGGTGTACGGGAAAATACAGTAATTTAATTCTTGTATTGTCAAATCACAAAATGAAAGTGGGAATATGCATATCCACCGTGTATATATATGACATACATTGTATTACTTTCTGTTATGTATCTTAAGCACAACTTTGTGGCAAAATGGAAATTTTGATGAACAACTGCAAAGAAGTACATTCATTCATTCATTTTCCGATCCGCTGATCCTCACAAGGGTCCCGGAGGTGCTGGAGCCTATTCCAGCTGTCTTCGGGCAGTATGCGGGGGACACCCTGAAACGGTCGCCAGCCAATCGCAGGGCACACAGAGATGAACAACTATCTGCACTCACACTTAGGGACAATTTGGAGTGTTCAATCAGCCTGCCATGCATGTTTTTGCAATGTGGGAGGAAACCGGAGTACCCAGAGAAAACCCACGCAGGCCCGTGGAGAACATGCAAACTCCACACAGGGAGGCCGGAGCTGTGAGGTCGACACGCTAACCACTGGACCACCAGGCCGCCCAAAGAAGTAAAGTACAGTTTATTATAGCATGTGGGATTGCTATGGAGTATCCATCCATCCATTTTCCGATCTGCTTCATCCTCACAAGGGTCGCGGGGGGGTGCTGGAGCCCATCCCAGCCGTCTTCGCGCAGTAGACGGGGGACACCCTGAACCGGTTGCCAGCCAATAGCAGGGCACACAGAGACGAACAACCATCCGTGCTCACACTCACACCTTGGGACAATTTGGAGTGTTCCTTCAGCCTGCACTGCATGTTTTTGGAATGTGGGAGGAAACCCACACAGGCCTGGGGAGAACATGCAAACTTCACACAGGGATGCCGGAGCTGGAATTGAACCCGGTACCTCTGCACTGTGAGGTCGACGCGCTAACCACTGGATCACTGGGCCGCCCTGCTATGGAGTATTACTATAATAATAATAATAATGCATAGTTTGAATAACTAAATGTTGAAACAATAAACATGCTTGAGACAATTTAAAATGGCAACACAATGAACAACTCAGGTTAAAAATCTCAAAAGGTTTGAAAAATGGCATGTTGATTAACCATCAAGAGCTGGAAAAACATTAGTTCGCCAAGTCGAGCCATGTAGACTAGGCAATAGACATTGACCGAGTAAGTTATAATCAGGTGTGTTGGTGGAGGGAAACCTCTAAAACATGCAGGCCCTCGAGAACCGGAGTTTGACGTCTGTCAAATTTACCTGTCCGATTAGGAAGCTATGCAGATTGTGACTCCATTTGAGTTGTGCAAATGGAACAGGCAACAGGCGGCAATAAGAGGCAAAATGAGCAAGACAAGTCCTATCCAGGGGTGCTTTTGCAGGTGCAGTCCAGAGACTATTTCTGTGCTCTCATCCTACCTGACTGACGATGTTTTGGTCACATTTGCATTTTGTCAGTGTCCCATCACTGGAGGTACTGTATCATGAGGCATTGTCTACCGAAATTGCCTCATTCTGACTTGCCCTAAGGAATTTCCACGGAAGTTGGATCAGCCTGTTTGAGGTCTGAGTTTCCACTTTTATTTTAAGTAGGATTCCAAAACCAGACCCCTATGGGATAATTATTTTGTTTTGTTCCCCACATATTCCACTGTGTGATTCAGAAAGATTTTCCAATGGGAACATTTCCTTAATTGATATCACGGTGTATTCTTGTAGTTTTCCCTTTATTTATTTATTTTTTGAGCAATTGCATTTCGATTCATGATTGTGCTCGAAGAATCTTCAGGGTTTTTTTTTCTGGAAAAAAAAGATTTTCATTCACTATTTTACATTCCATAGCTCCGTTCATTGCTCCATCAAAGCTGTGATGTTGGCCATATTGGTGCCTTAAGCATAAATGATTTGTGGTGCCTCACCACACCTCATGCACCATCCCTGACAGAAATGAACAATATTTGTCAGTTTTGCTTTATTTTACAAAATAACTTGTCAATATTAATGTTTCAAAAACTTTCACAAAAATATGGGATAAATAAGTCTTTATAAAACACTAAGAATGGCACCAAATACTCAAATAAAATTAAATGTTTAAGAAATAAAAAATGAAATAAATGCCACTACTTTAACAAATACACATGTTTGATCATCTGAAATGCTCACTTGGCCTTGAGTTCCTCCTTGAACATACTGAAGCATTAATCATGTATTCAGAAATATCCATCCATCCATTTTCCGATCCACTGATCAGAATCAGAGTTGCCTTTATTGTCGTATAGAATACGAAATTTTGGTGCCACTCCTTAGTGCGTTTCATAAAAAAATAAAATTGAATAAAATAAAATAACGGTTTAATAAATACAAATATCCTCACAAGGGTCGCGGAGGATGCTGGAGCCTCTCACAGCTGTCTTCGGGCAGTAGGCGGGGGACACCCAATCGCAGGGCACGCAGCGACAAACAACCATCCGCGCTTACGCTCACACCTCGGGACAATAGAGTGTTCACTCAGCCTGCCATGCATGTTTTTGGAATGTGGGAGGAAACCCATGCAGGCCCGGAGAGATCATGCAAACTCCACACAGGGAGGCCGGTGCTGGAATTAAAGCCGGTACCTCTGCACTGTGAGGTCAACGCGCGAACCACTCGGGCCGCATGAAGAGGTCAAGTATGCTCTTTGCACATGCCGTGACCAGGATTCGAACAAGCATTGATGCGGCCGCAACGCAGGGTACTAACCACGACACGATTATGGACTGACACAGTGAAATATACACTAGCTATTATGTAATCCTATGTTTAAAACGCAGGTACATTAAATGTTCAATATTTTACCTTTCCAGTCAAGGACTGATAGGGCACTATTTAAATATTCTAGACATAATGTGAAAACAATGAATAAGAAAGGGAGAAATCTACACAGCTTTAAGATCGATCCCCCCCCCCCCCAAATTACAGTTTCACCAATAGATGTCGCTCTTGGCCTATAAACCTCTCGAAAATGTCGGCATTGTATATAAAACATCTTTGTCTCGTAACGTCCCATTTATATTTCGTAGCGTAATCAATGTGCAGGTCCACAAAAACGTTTTGGGTTGTTTTTGGGGATCTTGTATAACGCAATCGAACAAACTAAGAGAATGAAAGAGGAGACTGGAAGGTACCAAAGGTGTCTACGAGAGGTCCGCACAGGAGATTAATCTTTTTTCGTGAAAATAAAAAACTAAGTTATTTTTGTATTACATATATCCATTCACATACCTTTATCAAAAATGTTATATTCTGTTATTATTATAATTCCTATTGTTATGATTTTATACAAGCTTGATTTTTTTTGTTAGTTTTTTTTTTGTTACCCCCCCCCCCCCCCAGGCTGTTGGTGCCCTCCGCGCAGTGCGCGATCAGCGTATGCTGAGCGCTATGCCTGGAAGTCACCCTGTACCCTTTGCAGAAATACAGCCCCAAAATGCACTGTTCACCTCTGTTTGACCAATCGGGATAGTGGTCTTTGCGTTGTAGTCACAATTTTTGTCATCCTCCCAACAACAACAAAATTATTGCAAAACTTCAACGTTATTTATTACACATGACAATTTGACATTTTGGTTCAAATTTTAGCAATTTGACACACATGATTTGCTTACGCAGGCCACATAAAATGACATGGCGGTCCGGATCAGTGCCTTGAGTTTGACACCTGTGATTTAGATGTTCACTGGTAAACTTAACTTCTTGAGCAGATTTCAGTCGTTTACGACACAATACTGTATGTGTTCAACTGTTTTCACCATGACTAAAGACACTTTCTCCAATTTGTTGTTGTCCCCTTAACAGCAAGCATTGTGTGGAAGTTTTTAATCATCTTAAAATCTTTTGACAGATCTTCAGTCTTGCCCATGTGGGAAAGAGATTGGAAGATAAACATTTCCCATGAACAGGTGTGTTTTGGTGAGTATTGTTCGTAGTTTGTTGTCCACAGTTATGTGGGGCGCTGAAACTCACAAATTTATGGGAGCTAGAGGATTGGCTAAGTCGTAGAGGACCAAATACTTATTTCACTCCATTAAATGTTTGTTTTAAATAATTTTCCCCGCCCACTGATTTTCTGTGTCCACTGTTACTAGAATCAAACAAGCATAAAAATTGAAGATGGAATTTGTGAACTAACTTTGAAATTCAGCAGTGGATAAAATGTATTATTAACCCCTTTGTTTCATCATATATTTATATTAAATTCTGAGAATAATATTGCATGAAATTCCTATCAAACAATTTCACCAAAAGTCTGGAATTTTGCTGTTTAGCTCTTAGACAGCATCAAGGTGCGCAAAAAAAATTTGACCTACTGAACACAGAACAGTTGGACATGTGCATTCAAAATTTTGGAGAAGGTGAAATTAAATGTTCCCGTCATAGTGCACTTCATCTTGAAATCTAATTTGAAAGTTCAGTATCCCGGACTTTTAGAAGTAGTAGTGCATATTATGAGCATTTGAGGGTTCATTGTTTTGTGGCTTTTTAGAAAGGCTTTTTTTTTTTAATTTTTTTTTTTTTAAAGAATTGTATGGCTTTATGCACGGGCTGTAATTTTTGTCCACTGCTACTACAGGGCAATTTACTCAAAGAAACGTAATTGAAGAAACCACATTAGTGGCATTGAATAACAGGTTGCAAAGTCTTCTTTTAGCCACTCGTACCAGTCATTATTAAAAGTCTGAAAAGGCCTGTTGCCCAAAAGTTGACTTTTTCATTGGAAAAAAGTCCAAAAACTAATTTAACGCTACAAATCGTCGCCCACAGTGTCTCGCTCGGCGCTGAGATTAATCTGAGGGCGGATTAGCAATGCCGGCGCTCAGTTAATCAGTCTGAGCCGTGGATGCCGCTGCCACAACCTTTTTGGGCCAGGCCGGGACAAGTGAGAACAGGTGAACGCAGGCGGCCTATTTCGGGCTGTTGTTGATGCTGACAAAGATAACTGATGATGCTTGTCTTCACTGCATCGCATCATGCTGTACGTTTCTTTGCAACCAGTAGGTGGTAATGTTGCTCTCTGGATAGCCTGAAGGCAACCGGGGAGGAGTGAGAGGCGCACCACAGAAAACGATCCACATCAGTCTGCCCTAAAGGTTTTAAGCATCAACATCCTGACTGAGTTGGCTGGCACACACCAACAGTCAAAAGGAAGTCCATATGAAAAGCATGTACGTACAACATGTGACCACACTCTTTCAACACTCTCTCTCCCCATCTTAATCTCATCTCTCTGTCCAAAAAAAAAAAAAAAAAAAAACGTTTTCACACAACGTAAATGTCATTACAACAGATGGCCATTACACAAACCACATTTGGAAATTTCCTCATAGACAACTCATCATTGAGTAATTTACGCCCTAACAACTGTGCTGAGTGGAGCATCAACATCGGAATACCTTGTTCTGTTTGTAAAGTCTGCATTTTTGCTCCGATTTGTTGTTTTGTTGTTCAAATATACGACAATGACTGCAAGCTGGTATGTTGCTACAGCGTAGCTTCAATATAATAAGATCTAATTGATTCCAGAGGGGGACCTGTACAGTAGCTATATATGACACGAAATCCAATAAAAAGTGACTGATCAATAAAAACTATTAAGTAGCAACTGGGTAAGAACATATGAATAACAAAAGGAAACGTTGGAGTCAATCTTGGTGATGTCCGACATCAGCATGACGTGAGTACAAATGGAACGATATCACCATTAATTTAAAATTCAATTATGCTACAAAAAAAGGAAAAAGGAAGGATGACAAAAAAAATTGCTCACGAGAACGAAAAAAAAGACCCCTGCTCTTTTATGCAATCCTCACAAAAAAGTTATTTTGGATGAAATTTCACGATGAACCTGCAACACAGTCACTTGTACAGGTAGACTTAATTCAAACTTTTAAACATTATCGATTGCACAAGTGTAACTGTTCATTTCTCCTGTACTTTTGGCACAGCGTGCTATTCTTTAACAAGAAGCTGAATGGCAAAATTGAGACCAATACTTGTGCAAGGACGTCCACTTCTTTGCCTGCGTGACGAAAAGGATTGTAGAAAATACAAGTTCTTATTGAACCGGGAAATGTATTGGTTCATTCATGGATCAAACTCTTGTTGTGAATTTTCTTCAGTTCCTTTTTAGGGAACAGCAACTTTTGCAGGAAATGCTGAAATACTGAAGAGTAGGACATGTGCATTGGAACGTTTGGAGAAGGTCAAATTAAGTTCACCTGTAAAAGTTGCATTGCATTTTATTTTCCTCATATTGCTAACATTCACCTCTGCGACAGGGGTTTCTCGGGTTTACGATAGTCTCGACCGATGACGTTTCACAGTTACGATGCAACCCCCTTTTATCATATAGAGGTACAGGTGCTTGCTTAAGTTCATGATGTTTGTCGCAAAAAAGGCGGACTTGTGGATAAGTTGGACAATGCTTGTCGCTGGTTGACTTGTTTCAACCTGGTCAAGGATTTATTTGTCACTTCCACAGTGGAAACAACTATGGAGCTACCTCTGACTAACCACAACTGTTTGCAAAAGTGAATGGAGTTTGTCTGCAAATAATAAGCATCTGTCAGCTATGCTTGTGGAGGCTCTCAGTCGTACAGGAAAGTTCCATCGTAGAAAGGGTTCTGTCAGTCGTCATCTGTACTTGTGGGTAAAAAACAAAAAACAAAAAAAAAAAAAAAAAAAAAAAACAAAAACAAAAAAACAAAAAAACAAAAAAAAAAAAACAAAAAACAAAAAAGGACGTTTCGCTTCTCTCACGTTTCGCTTCTCTCACAGAAGCTTCGTCAGCGGTAGACAACCCTGAAGTCTCCGTTAAGACTCCGGGAAGTTGCTCTGCGCTAAAAGGCTGAGCGTGGCCTGTTTGAGGACTGGGTGGGGATGGTTAGTCACGCCCCTATGGTGAAGAGGCCCATTGGTTAGCTACCCTAAATGGGCCTTTGGCAAAGTTAGG
>NW_017805558.1:187015-191320 GCF_001891065.2 Hippocampus comes
AAGCGAAACGTCCTTTTTTGTTTTTTTTTTTTGTTTTTTACCCACAAGTACAGATGACGACTGACAGAACCCTTTCTACGATCTGTCAGCTATCCGAATGAGATGACCTGGTATTTGGAGGAAAGGTCTAAAAATGCTTTGGAAAGCTTTCAGAAATGCAACCTTTAACTCTCGTTAGCATTTCTTAATCGTAGTTGCTATAAATCTTTCACAGTGGTATTAAAGCAGCAGGCCAGTGATGCCGTTTACCAACTCTACGTGAAGATGTTTTTGAAGTCCATCCTCTAAAAATAGTTTTACACCACCGACTTGCCTCAGCAATACTTGCCATCGTTAGGACAAGTGAACTGGAATTTATTTGAAGCAGCGCGGTCTTTTCTTATGTTTAAAAGGAAGCACTTTTTTAATCTCGTATTGATCCAATAACATTTTCCACGAAGGGTAAGGTAGGGTGGTGTAAAGATTAGACTTGACTTTCCGGAGAGGCTCATTCTCTTGGAGCTGTTTTTTTTTCTTTGTTTCTTCAAGTTTTCAAATTTCTGTTTTTTCATACCGATACTTGAAGTAATCATGACTTCACTCATGTTTTAGAGTTCATGATATAGCCCTCTTTTGCCTTTCATAAAGTGGGAGCCTTCATCAAAACAGCAACCTATTACATGTCGGTACCTTCACGTTGAAAAGCAGGCTTTGACGGTCATACTGTATGTAAAAGGGCTTGAATAATACCCCAATCTTGTTAATTACCTTCCCCAGGCTCACTTTTGAACCCAGAAAAGAGAAATGTGTTTTTTCTCCCCTACATTTCATATTTTTTCTGCCCTCCAGTATGTCGGGAGCTGACTATCTGACACATGGTGAGAAAAAGCTGACAAGCCCAACTCAAACTAATGAGACGTGTTTCGGAAAACAATAAATTATACCCAAAATAAAAGGTTATTCAAAGCGCAAGTCATCCTTAATGATGGAAGAAGATGATCATGCTGCACATTTCTCTTCTAACACTAAAATCAGGGGGGGGCTTCCATATTTGGACAAACGGATTGAAAGACGAGCTGTCGCGTGGGAGATGTTTGATTCACATGCACCGCGTTGGAATCTTTTCATCAGCGCCAAGATTTCCAGACAAGCGCGTGAAAAGTAAAGACTATTCATTGTAAGGCGTACAGGCTCCCACAACCCTTCTGGAGTGTGGCTCCGTTCTCATTTTGATCTTGCACCTGCCGAGCACGGGGCTTGTCTTGACGTCGGCTCCTCCGCTATTTTGGCTCTCTCCTCTTTTGCAGGAAGTGGCTTAAAAGTGCATCCTGCACGCCACAGCTCATTAACTCAGAGGTGTCATGAGGGAGAGGACTTGTGTGTTTGTGTGTGTGTGTGTGTGTGTGTGTGTGTGTGTGTGTGTGTGTGTTGCCTGTGAGTTGCCTAAAAGCTAAAAACAGCGTCACTTCTCTCAGGAGCTCGAGTGGGGGCGGCCCCTCGAGTTAAAACAGATGGCATCAAAATCACAGAGAGGATTTTATCCACCTCGTGCATCTTTCTTTGGTTTGTTGTGTACTTGCATAATGGCGGACGTGTGAGTGGTTTTTAACGAGTACCAGCTGCACGGTTGTTACCAGACATAATCGTAATCCTACAGAGGTGCAGTAGACTTCCTGCCAATTTACTGCAGACCATTGTGAGGAATTAAGCATCGCATCCCTCATGACCGCAGATGGGGATGGAAGTCCGCGTTGCATTGCCGTTAGCGTGCAGGAGGCTAAATGAAGGAATTCCAGTCAAAGGAGCACATGAAAAATGGCCATAACACCGATAATAAGACCATCTGCCGTGCAAGCTGACGCTCCCGCTAACACAGCAGCCGCTGCAACGCTTACTCGCCGAGCCTGCTAGACACAAGGGGTCAGCCTGCTGAGATAGCCCGAAGCTAACGTGTCAATCCCCAATTCAAGGTTAGCTCCTCTTCAGGCCTCTCACTGGTCGCCAATGGTTTGGACCTTTATGGACTGAAGTATGCCACAATGCCACATGTTTCAAAGTCACATTTTCAAAGTCACTGTTCAGGAGATATATTCATTATCAAACTCTACTACAACCATACATAGGCTAACCCCAACCTATGAACATCTAATAAAATATTTCTGGAAAACCACACAGGTGTGGATAGTTCACATCCTGCCACTGTGCAAGGACTTGGAAAGAATTAGTGGTCAATCAACCCAACCATCTGTAGCTCTTTTACTCAGACTTTAAGCACAATTGGCAAACCAAAGTCCTATTAGAAGAAAAGGCCTTTATCAGTCCATGTCTTTAACACGGAATTTAGCTGGACATCGCCTTTGTGACGCGGCAACTGTGAGCGCATTACAAAGGAGACGCGTCCTCTTGCAACCACACAAGAGGATTCCAGAGCCAGCTGATGGTGTGACTATCAAAATATTGTGGGACAGGGACAACTGTCTCTGACACTGTCACAAAGCCAGGATATGCTGGGTTTTCTTTGTGCCCCCCCAATTCGATTTCACCATCTTTCACTCAGAATCGCACACAAGGCAAAGAGGTGGACAAGTCATAGCTTTAATAGGGAATAAACCCAGCTCCCACGCACTAAAAACTCCCAAATTCAGGTAATTGTATGACATCAGCACCAGTGTCCGTGTGATGGAAAAAGTATACCGGATTTTCCACACTAAAAGGCGCACTGGATTATGAGGCGTACCTTCAATGAATGGCTATTCTGTCATTTTTTTCCTATATTGGACGCACCGCATTATAAGATGCAATCTTCAAGGAAATGCCAACAGAACACTACACTACACTGCACCCTAATTTATATAGCGACGATCAGATGTCAGTAAAACATATTTAATAAAGCAGCGACACAGTTCACTTAACCAACAGCTAGTTATAACATTGACTCGTTATCGTTGAACTCGCTTGCCGCAGCTCTATTTCCGTGTTCAACTTGCGTAACCCGATCACCTTAAGTTTGAACTCTGCGTTGTAAGAATGTCTCTAGAAAGGAGCCATTTTGGGGTCGACATATTACCGTAATAACCATTCACAAGGCGCATCAGATTTTAAGGCGTGCCGTGAGCTTTTAAGAACATGGAAGGCTTTTAGGTGCGTCTTTGAGTGCGGAAAATATGGTAATATCGTGGCCACAACAGAACAGGGGAAGAAATTGCCTGAATCTTGACCAAACCAATACTAGCACTCATCAGTGAATAAAACTGTTTGAAGCTGAGTCTTCCTGCATTTCTGAGCCCACTGAAATTATTTTTCCTTGTGAGGCTAGTTAGGAGTGGCCAAAATACAGCTTTATGCATGACTGCAAGCCTTTGGGGGAATCCTGCCTAAAGGGATTCGTGAGACTCCAGAGACACCATCAGCTTCTAATAATGGCTTCCCGCCGAGAAGTGTCTTTCTTCTTTTCCTTAATATCTCTTTATCAAACTTTTTTTTCCTGTTGGTGTCGAACACAAATTATTTAACGGTAGGACGATTTTCTTGGCACGGCCAGTGTTTTCATTCCTTTCGCAAAGCATTAGACTGTTTTGTGCAATTCATTAGCAGAAAGTCATTTTCTTCCACCATACTGCATGAAAGCTGTTACTTGCTTCATAATGTGAAACAACCTCGACATTTTCCTTTAATAATGCTAATATGGGAAATTCCGTCCTGGGATGTTTATCAGAACCGTATTTTCCGCACTAAAAGATGCACTGGATTATGAGGTGCACCTTCAATAAATGGCTATTTTGTAAATTTTTTTCATACATTGGACGCTTCACATTATAAGGCGCAATCTACAATGCCTCCATTAGATGGTGCTACACTCCTTCCATTCAACTCGAGAGGCGTCCGTTCAACTTGAGAGGCATTCATGACCGCCTCTGAAAAATGTAAATTAACTATTACTGTACTACGAAAATTGAAAATAATGCATCAAAACAGAAAATCAAGCGAGGAAATCACAAAATAAATTCTATATCCCCCCTACAGAATTTATTTCTTGATTTCCTCGCTTGATTTTCTCCGTGGATTCATTGAAGTAATAATTAATTTACGTTTTTCGGAGGCGGGCATGTACGCCTCTTGAGTGGAACGGAAGAGAAGGCACGGAGACGGACAAAGACGTACAGCAGGGGTCCCCAACCTTTTTTGCCCCACGGACCGGTTTATGTCAGACAATATTTTCAGGGACCGGCATTTAAGGTGTGGCGGAAATAATACAACAAAATAATATGGTATGAGCTGCATGAAAACTGTGGTGTTTTCGAAATATAATAATAAACACAAGGAGCG
>NW_017805558.1:191580-209835 GCF_001891065.2 Hippocampus comes
CGAAATAAATAAAACAGAAATAAGGCAAGTTCTTTCTGGGCGGCCCGGTACCAAATGCCCGGCGGACCGGTACCGGGCCGCGGACCGGCGGTTGGGGACCCCTGACGTACAGTACGTGTATTTGTTGAGACTGTGAAAACCATTAATAAAGTCTGCGTTTAAAAAAAAAATATAAAACCACAGCTCTCCTTTTTTCAACAAATACAGGTGAGTCTTTGTCCGTCTCCGTGCTTCCACTTATTCCGTTCAAGTCGAGAGGCGTTCATGACCGCCTCCGAAAAACGCATTGGCATTTCCTTGATCATAGCGCCGATACGATCAGATGTCAGTCGTAGATATTTATTCCTTTGTTGTGTATTCACAAATGATGAAATCACAATATAAATTCTGTAGGGGTGGCTGTAGAATTTATTTTGTGATATCCTCGCTTGCTTTTCAGTTTTGATGTATTCTTTTCAATTTTCGTAGTTTCATTGAAGTACTGTAATCATTAGTTTACCTTTTTCGGAAGCGGTCTTGAACGCCTCTCGAGTCAAACGCAAGAAGGCATGTAGACAGACGAAGACGTCCCTGTATTTGTTGAGACTGTTTTAAAAAATGAACACCACACAGCTCTCCTTTTTTCAGAGCTGCAACAAAAACGTATTTAATAAAGCAGCGAGACAGTTCACTGAACCAAAAGCAAGTTATAACATTGGAAGCATGTCTCCAGGAAGGAGCCATCTTGGGAGTGGATGTATTACTGTAATGGCCATACAAAAGACGCACCGGATTTTAAGGCGCTCGGTGAGCTTGTAAGAAAATTTAAGACTTTTTGTGCGCCCTATAGTGCGGAAAATACGGTAATCTAAATAGGGGAAACAACATATGCGAAAAACAAACAAAAAACAGGTAAAACTAAAACTCAAAACCTTACAGCACATAACCAGTCAGAAATCGCAAGGCTTTTTTTTTTTGAGCTAGAGGCCAAAAAGTATTGGCGATGTGAAAATAATACATTTATAAATGTGTGGTTCAAAGTAAAGTAAATATTAGTTCCCAGTCAAAATTGATGTGAATTTCTTAACGTAATGCCTTGAAAAAAAAAAAAATCTGAAGAAGGTGCAGCGAGAGCTCCAAGACGAAAGTATGAAAATCACTGAAAGTAATTTGCTGCTCCCGCATCCAGAACAAGGAAGTCCACATCATGTCTGGTATCAACAGAAAGCCTGAGGTTCTCTGCAGCCCCAGGTTTAAAGTAAATCTAAGCCATTCCACGTATGATGCAACAAGAGGCCATAATACAAAACCCGTGGTGTTAAGAAAACACCTTTGTTGCTAGGCTAATGCTAAAAGGCTGCTTCTGATTAGTCAGTATGAAATTCATGTGGAAAAAATAATAATTATTCAATAATAATATCGATCCATTATCCAAATACGTTTGTGTGTATGTGTGTGGTTTATATATATATATATATATATATATATAAAGAGAGAGAGAGAGAGAGAGAGAGAGAGAGAGAGAGAGAGAGAGAGAGAGAGAGAGAGAGAGAGAGAGAAATAGATACAGTCTATACAAATTCCTGTTGGGGTACTTGCATGAAAAAGTACATCATAAAGGTTAATAGTGATGGGGAAATGAATGATGTTCATGTCATTTATTCCTGCTAAGTGCTAATTTGCGTTGCTAAGGAGTACTTTTCACCAACATTGATTGCAATTTTCTCCATTCTCCAGCTACTAAACTCCTCGTCTTTAACTTGACATATATGGAAGTAAATATGTCTCATCGGAGATTCAATTCAAATTCCGACCAGATTTTTTTTTCGCATCAAAATTCCTAATGCTGAATTTTTTTTTCAGCTTTGAAATTCAAAATTCAAGTGAAAAAATATTCAACCCAAATAAAACTATATAAAAAAAATCAACCTCTCAATAAATGGAGGCTAAAAAAATACATTCAGCCGCAAAAAAAAAAAAAAATTCAACTGGAATAATTTCCCCTGCCCAAAAAGAAAAAAAGTTCAGCTGCAACAAATTCAGAAATATCCGGGTACCCAAGGACAGGGGTCCCCAACCGCCGGTCCGCGGACCGGTACCGGTCCGCAGGGCATTTGGTACCGGGCCGCACAGAAAGAACTTGCCTTAATTCCGTTTTATTTCGGAATACGAAAGACGTTTTATTTTGAAAAATTACCGGATTCTCCGTTACATCCGTCTGTGTCACGCTTGACACACGTCAAGCCACGCTTTCCCCCCGGCACGTGACCGATTCCGCTTAAAAACAAAACACCAGAGCTCGCAAAATGAGTAAAAAAACTGCTGGAGATCAAATGACAATGGCCTTAAAAGTACGTTCGAGACAACTGGATTAAAGTTATGGCTGAATATTCTGAGATCGCCACAGTAGCACTGTTGCTATTTCCGACATGCTACCTGTGTGAGGCGGGGCTTTTCTGCAGCAACGGCGAGTAAAACAAAATTACGAAGTAGACTTGACGCAAAACACACACTTGAGGTGTCATTGTCTCCCATTACCCCGAGATGGGACCGTCTGGTTGCAGAAAATCAAGCTCGGGGCTGTGGTGAGTCGTCATTTTCATGCACTTTGAATTTGCATTGTATCGTATTTTGAAGGAATTAAACATTACCATTGCGATCAGAGTGTTGCGGCCAGATTAGACGCTCCTTGTGTTTATTATTATATTTCGAAAACACCACAGTTTTCATGCAGCTCATACCATATTATTTTGTTGTATTATTTCCGCCACACCTTAAATGCCGGTCCCTGAAAATATTGTCTGACATAAACCGGTCCGTGGGGCAAAAAAGGTTGGGGACCCCTGCCCAAGGAGACGCAATCGATCAATTCATCCAACGTCCAACCAATCATGTTAGGAATTTTCATGCAAAAAAGAGTCAATGTTAGAAATTTGAATTCAAACTCTGATGGCACCTATTTACTTCCATTGATATATCTTAGCAAAAATTAGGTGATCTCCACAATGCATTTGTATTCCACAGCTTTTGTAATGTCCTTTCAGAAAATGTATATATTTCAATTTCTTATGAGATCCATGTCATATCTTTTGTGCCAGAGAGTTACAAATCATACGCATGAACACAGTGTAGAAAGATTTGTTGGTATCTGGCACATTCGCCTTCTCCACCTTGATTTTAACTTGCTTGCTCTACGATGTCATTCAAGGTAATCAATTAAACAACCATGTTGATGGTCCACCAAAGCCAAGGTAAACCTATTTACTTCGATATGATACGTTTCCATGGGTACCTCTGCCTCCCATGCTTTTCGTTCCTCATCGTAATTGGATGCGTCAATGGTATATTTACCATTAAACTGACAGAGGGAGCTCATTTCCCGGGCAAATAAATTTACTCTGATAAACATGCTGCATTATACGCACTGAACCATAATGATGTTTCCGCACGTTTGCCGGTAACTGGAATCAATTACCTAATTGGCATTTTAGGGCACTCCATCAAAGTGTCTCTGGGGGAGTTCTTTAGGTGACTTCAAAAACAGTGTTTTAAGTGGATACGATCACATTTATGGCATTCAACAAGTGAAAAAAAAATATTTTGCTGGATTCCAAGTCTTCAGAGACTTGATGCACAAAGACACTCCAAATTCTAGATGTTGTCAAACACATTCAATTTCAGGAATCTGTAACATCACTCAACTGGACGATCTACTTTTCAATACCACATAGCCTGTTCAAGGTCAAGGGGCAGCTCGAGACCATTGCAGGTGACTTTGACCCAAAGGTGGACTACAGGCAGGAATCAGCATTCAATTGCAGGCTATGTACTGTACAGCACGAGTCTCAAACTCATTTTTGTCAAAGGCCACTTGTAGCTACGTCTTCCCTTGTAGGGCCGTTAAGACAGTGAACTCGAATAAATGTTTGATCATCACATCGTATTATTACATGTACAAAAAACAAAAAAAAACAAACAAAAAAAAATGGTGGCTCAATAGTTTTGAATCAGTCAAGTATTTGTTCAATATTTTCTCAAGTGAGTGTAAAGACGGTAACAAAATTATCGCAAAATGTCACCATTATTTATCACGTATGCCAATTTTAGATTTCAGTACAGATTTAACCAAGAATCATGGAAGTTGACACAGATGATTTGCTTTCACGGGCCACATAAAATGACATGGCGGGCCAGATCTGGCTCCCGGGCCTTGACCTTGACACCAGAGCTGTAGAGTATTGACATTCACACTTTTTCTAAGTCAGGTGAGTAAACCACTACATTGTCAGCGACTGGACAATTGAAACATGAACTGGAAAATATCTGCCATGATCAGGTCTAGTTCCGCCCCAACCTTTTTTCCTGACTCATTTGTACTGTCAAGAGACGATGTGAATATAATCCAGTCAAGCTTTGTGTTTTTTAAGGATCTGGTCATATGACTGATGTCAAGATCCTGTTGGGTCATCAGTTCTGGGACTCATGATTATACATATGGCCCAGTCCTTTACACTAAACATGCCTTGTTAAAGTTGTTGGCTGAAATTTTAAGACCTAGGCAGTTGTTGAGGTTTGGTCAGATTCTCCAGTGGTTGGGCCATGACACAAATTTAAGACAGTTTTGATTGTATAGGTTATGTGGCTCACTGTTGAGATTTGGTTGAGATTTGATTGTCAGGGTCCTTTTTTAAGTACACAGCCTGGTCACTTTTGGTCTCTGAAGATATTTAAGATGTTTAGAACCAGTCAGATGTTTAGGTCTGGACAGATGTCCATCCATCCATCCATCCATCCATCCATCCATCCATCCATCCATCCATCCATCCATCCATCCATCCATCCATCAATCCATTCATCCATCTATTTTCCGATGCCCTTTATCCTCACAAGGGTCGCAGAGGGTGCTGAAGCCTATCCCAGGTGTCTGCACTGTGAGGTCGACGTGCGAACCACTGGACCACCGGGCCGCCTGGACAGATGTTAAATGTTAATTAAATGTTGATGTTTGGCTCGATTTGGAGCCCTGGTCGGAAGTTTTGGGCCTAGTCGGATTTCAAGGTCTTGTTAGGTGTTGACGTCTGATCCATTTCCAAGGTCTAATTAAGATACTGTCAAACAAGTCAGTTGTCAGCTGTTTAGCTTTGGTCAGATGTCGAGGGCTGTTCAGGTGTTTCATGCCTAATCCGATGTCAAGACCGGGTCAAATATTTAGGCCTTGTCAGATGCCGAGGCATGGTTTGACACCCGGCCGGATGTTAAAGCCATCTGGTGTCACATTTCATCCCTGTGATGTCACATTCACGTACCAGCTATGAATCCTGAAATTCCATGCCACCATCTTGTACTTTGTACAGTGGGACAACATCCTAGTCTGTCTCGAACACACTCAGAAACGCACATTTGCTCATGTCTCACAAGTCATTGTTCATTTTTATTCACATACTGTCATCCCTTTATGACTTTGTTTAAATGATCCGCCTCACCGTTGCCCTCATGATACAATATACATCTTGTTCTTATACTGGAAAAATAAGAATACACAAGGAGAAGGAGCACAGCTATCAAAGGTAGAACAGACTTTCAAGAGTTGCCAGCCTACATCTAAACGGATGCACCCAAAGAGTGCAGCATTAAGGAATACCTAGGGAGCCAACATGAAACCCAGAAACACTCCCAAGCATGAAGTGGTTTGGATACGTGCACAAGGTCAACAAAAGAGCTGAGCCTCTTGGATTTAATTGGTGTCCTCTGCTCATTATAATGTCCAAACAGAGAGGGCGAACCTCACTGGGGCAGAAGAACTTAAATGTTCCTTTTCTAAAAGGTTGGTATTTAAATGAGGCACTCGTGCACTTTAGGTCAGCGCTGACCTTATTCCTTCTCCGACGGCTGCCATGTGCACATTCCCTCGGGAGTTCCCACGGAAATGCGGGAATATCCGTCAAGTCGAAGAGCTTATAATGCGCCTTTTTTTTTTTTTTTTGCACCGCGTTGTTCCTTCAAGACTAACATTCATCTTCTGCTGTGTACAAGAAAGGAACTGCAATTGCAGCTCCACCCACATCAAACTGAGATGCTGAAAACCTGTTTCAAGTGGTCTATTTTCCAGCTTTTTTCAGGCTTTTGTTTGATCGATTTATTTATTTATTTTTAAAATTTAAATCCGGGGATGTTTTTGAGAGACTTCCAAAGGGAGCGCCAATGTGTTTGTTGTGAGGGCTGCTCCAGTACAACAGACTTTGGTGCTTTGTGTCAGGCGAAGATCAGATGTAATATTCCTTCATGTTCTCCCGCACTGAGCCACGGGGATGTGTCTCAGTCCTGTAGTCCATGTAGACAGCGGGTGTTCCTTCTTGCTTCACGACGTCGTCACGATGGGCCTGCCGCCGCTGGTAAAGGAGGCGGGTGGTGGCGGCGAGAGCACACGCACTGATGAAGGCCACCGCCGTAACCACGCCTAAGGAACGGGGGGAAGAAGCATTCGGACAAAAGAAAAGATCATTCAATCAACATTTGCGAGGCATCTCTTGCTAACAATCTCATAAACAAAGGCTGGCGTGAAATGACTGCCCCTCCCCCCCAACCGCTCGCGTGGAAAGTCAATTAGGATGGCACGCTGATATGCTGTACAAAAGGCCAGGATGTGAAGGGGGGAAATGGCGGCGGTGGGGACGTAATGGCAGAGCGAGCAAATGTTGCCCCCGCTGACGATGAGAAAATGATTTGGAGATGCTTGGATGATTATTGATTATTGCACCGCTTGAGAGGTCTTCACGGATCATCTAATTTCACACAATGTGCGGACGACTCTGATGCATGTTACGCTATTATTACCGTTGCAGTTTTTTTTTTTCCAAGTTGCTCATGCAAGACTTTCACGTTAAAAATTAAGCACTGGATCCAACATTTGGTCCACTGATGATATCTAATACAGGAGGCATATTCATAGTTTAAAAAATAAAACAAAAACATGTATTTGTTTATGTAAGCAATTATCATTTCAATGGCTGCAGAGAGAAGACTCTATTCATTCTTCCTCTCCAACTGCGGTTGGCAACTACAGTCCTCAAGAGCCGCTGTCATGCATGTTTTAGAGGTCTCCTTTCTGCAAGACACCAGATTCAAATGATCAGCTCATCAGCAATGCACTGAGTAATTTGTTTTTAATTGTGGTTGTAAATTGCACTGGCCGCATTGTACTGTGATGTTTTCCATTTAACACAATATCAATCCTCCGTGATGTGTTCTTGCGATCTGCGTCCATCTCGCTTCCTTTTTTTTTTGGAACAATGTTAGCTGTATAAATTCGAATGCAATAAAACAAGGCTGTGTTAGCGCATCAACCTCACAGTGCAGAGGTGCAGGGTTCGATTCCAGCTCCGGCCTTTCTGTGTGGAGTTTGTATGATCTCCGCGTGCCTGCGTAGGTTTTCTCCGGGTACTCCGGTTTCCTCCCAACCCAGCCGCTGGGGGGCAGTGCCCTCCCCTGGGGGTGCGCTGTTCCCCAGTGCCGGTCCCAAGCCCGGAGAAATGGGGAGGGTTGCGTCAGGAATGGCATCCGGCGTAATACTTTTGCCAAGACGACCATGCGAGTTGGTAGGACGGTTTACAGGGGCGGATGGAAATTACTGACTCGCTGTGGCGACCCCTGAATAGGGATGTGCCGAAAGGAGAAGAAGAAGAAGAAGAAGACTCCGGTTTCCTCCCACATTCCAAAAACATGCACAGCAGGCTGATTGAACACTCTAAATAAGGGGTGTCAAACTCATTTTAGCTCGGGGGCCACATGGAGGAAAATCAATTCCCAAGCGGGCCGGACCGGAAAATCATGGTACATATATCTTTAAAACAACAACTTCACATTGTTTTCTTTGTTTTAATACTGTCCAAAGTAGGACAAACACAACATCACTTTTAATAATAAAACAAGTGAAGTTTTTTGAAAATTCTGAGGACAAAGAACATACGAACACACAATGCCTCAGTTATTCAAAGAACCAGAACAGTATCACAGACCCCAGAACTATATCAGGGTGTCATTTCTCAAGCAGAAATGTAGATACAAATAATAAAATCCTGTTGCCCAAACAAGAGTCACAGTCACAAATCAAGAATAGGTTGAATATACATATTAAATAAATTAAATAAAAAAACAATAGCAAATCAACATAAAAATATATAAATATAAAGCTGAAACCTGAGTACAGTGTATCCAAAATAGTGCAAACACAACATCACTATTAATCATTAATCACTTTAAGTTATTTGAAAATTCTGAGGACAAAGAACACACAAACACACTTCACAGAACTCTTTCACAGATCACAGAACTATATTAAGGTGTCTAATGCAGCACTTAAAGTGGGGTTACATTGCTTATTTGACTCCTGATAACTGGCATCTTTTAGCTTTCACCAGCGCATCAATATCAGGCGTACATTCTGAGTGACAGCCAACTTCAGGATGTGGTTCAAGTGGCTGTGTGTGAGCCTTGAGCGTAGCTTTGTTTTATTAATGCTCATTACAGAGAAAACCTGCTCACAAAGATATCTGGTTCCGACAACAGCTTTGCAGCGAGGGCTGTCAAGTTGGGGTAACCTGGCAAGAGGTTCTGATAAAATGTGTCCAAGCCAGCTGTGGCAAATTTGCCCTTCAAATCCGAATCACACTGCAAGTCTATTATTTCAAGTTGGATGTTGACGGGCAGATCAGAGGGATTCACGGTGAATGGCGAGCAAAAAAACTTTGAAGTCTTTCTCCAGTTCACCAAAAATCTGAAAACGTTGCTCAAACTCCTGTAACAGTCCCGTTATTTTATCTTTGAACCGCTTCATGTCTGCGACATGTTGGGTCGTGCACACATGTTTCAGACAGGGGAAGTGAGCTGCATCACCACCCGCGAGTTGCGTGTCCCACAATGACAGCCTCAACTTGAAAGCGCGTATGCTGTCATAATACTGTGTGACAACTTTGTTGCGCCCTTGCAGCCGTTTGTTCAAGGTATTCAGGTGCTCGGTAACATCCACCATAAATGCAAGGTCCTGCATCCATTCTCCGGAATGAAATTCGAACACCGATTTGTCCTTTTCTTCCATAAACTGTTCAATTTATTCTCGTAAGTCATAGAAACGCCTCAACACTGCATCTCGGCTTAACCACCTTACCTCAGTGTGGTATGGCAAGCCATTGATGTGGTCTTTCTCTCTGAGAAGGCTGTCAAACTGACGGTGATTCAGGCTTCCGGATCGGATGAAATTCACCGTTTGGATGACCACTTTCATGACGTGATCCATGTTTAATGACTCTCAACACAAAGCCTCCTGGTGCAAAATACAATGAGAAGTCCAAAAATCACATCCTCCATTTGCAGATCACACTTTCTC
Source organism: Hippocampus comes (assembly GCF_001891065.2). Lineage (NCBI taxonomy): Eukaryota > Metazoa > Chordata > Actinopteri > Syngnathiformes > Syngnathidae > Hippocampus > Hippocampus comes. The sequence goes on from NW_017805558.1 coordinate 200,942, forward strand.
TCTGAACTTTGTCACAACTCCTGCTTTTTTCCCGATCATTGAGGGTGCACCATCCGTAGCCAGGCTGACAGCGCGGGAGCAGTCCACTCCAACCCTGTCCAGGGCACCGACGAGTGCGTTGAAAATATCAGCAGCTGTTGTCATACCTAACATTGGCACCATCTCCACGGTCAATGTGTCATCAACTCCGCGGGTGAAAACGGCCAATTGCGCAACATCTGTAATGTCCGCGCTTTCATCAATTGCAACTGAAAAGGCAATAAAAGCCTTTACTTTGTTTTTGAACTGGCTGTCCAAATCCACTGAAAGATCGGAAATCCTGTCTGCTGCGTTTCTTGTCAGGCTAATATTTGCAAAAGCCTGTCGCTTTTCAGGACACACGATCTCCGCTGCCTTCACCATGCATGTTTTTATGAAGTCACCCTTACCAAATGGTTTTGAAGCCACTGCGATTTCATTAGCAATGAGGTAGCTAGCTTTCACCGCAGCGTCACTGATCTCGGCTGTGAGTAAAAGCAGACTGCTGTTTCTTGAGACCCGACAACAGTTCATCCACCTTCTCTTTTCTCCGCTGTCCTTGAAAGTTGTCATATTTGTCGGCATGAAAATTCACATTGTCGCAACGAAGGTTATATTCTTTCAGCACTGCAACATGCTGTGAACACAGCAAACATACTGCTTTCCCATTCACTTCCGTGAAAAAATAGGAGGATGACCATTTTTCTTGGAACACTCCACACGACGTCCACTTTTCTCTTTTTTGACAGCGACATATTGGGGTAATGAGGGGGATAAAGCATATAATGTGAACAGTAGGGTATGAACAGTTTGCATGCCTCCCACAATCCAATTGCACCATCCAGTGGACGCAATTGGAACAGCAGTTTAATGAAAAATTGCACCTCATTTTTATACTTTACATAATCATCTCGCGGGCCGGATTAAATTCCTTTGCTGGCCGAATCCGGCCCACGGGCCGGATTAAACTCCTTTGCGGGCCGGATTCGGCCCGCGGGCCGTCCGTTTGACACCCAAGCTCTAAATTGTTGTCCGGAAAACTTCATTCAACTTCTGCCATGGAAGACAAAGGTAACACACTTCCTCATCCCAACACAAATCTAAGCTCAGCCATGTTAGATTTGTGATTGAAATTTTTTGGGAGAGGACAGATGATGGCACAAGTAACTGCTGAAGGTGCTTTGCCTCACTGTCGTTTCACCAAACTAAACAGCGTCAAAACTAGTGGACTCCGCAGCTCAGTGAAACAACACTAAACTTACAGTGCCTTCAACCACCAGCTCGAATTTTCACTGTGTATATCCAACAGTTTCAATTCAGTGAACAGCAAAACACCAGCCATTCGAGTGAACTTGTTAATGTCACTCGGACCTGGCGGCCGACAAAGCAGCCCATCAACACAGGCCACACCACGGAGCCTTGGAAACATCAACGAAACTCCTGCGCTTTGCGGCTAAGTCAAATGTACATTGTTTCACAACAGACTGAACTGCTTCAGTAATTCTTCATTGTCATTAATGTCATCACAAGAAGAAGACGACATGATGTTTACAAACAAGTACTGTACATTTTGTATCTGTGTGCTTAGCTGGAACTGGACTGGATTCTTCAAGGGTACAACAAGATGTGAAGATGTTGGGAAGTTGTTCAAGAAGTTGCAGTCATTGTTTGATATATTCATTGTGATTCTCACACATTTTACACCAAGTACTTACTCTCTCCAAGTACCACAATAGCTAATTAAATTAACTAATTAACATGCAAGGAAAACACTTTGTGCTCCATTTTAAACATCATGGCTTGATTGACTATTTTGGAGGTGGGCCCAGGCAATCAAAACACTGTGGCAACTTATCTGTTCAATGGCGCAAAGATCCATATTTACATTACAGAAGCCTGTTATCAATCGATTCTCTTGAATTTTTTCACCCCCTCAAATGAGAAAGGTTTGTCTGCTGACATTTGCAGTGACACTTACCGAGAAAAGGCAGATGACACTGGGCTGTTGTACTACGTCATCAAACACTCACAATTGCATAGCAAAATGGAGAAAAATAATGTACCCACAATATCCATCCATCCATCCATTTTCAGATCCACTTATTCTCACAAGGGTTGCGGGCAGGCTGGAGCCTCTCCCAGCTGTCTTTGGGCAGTAGGCAGGGGGACACCCTGAACTGGTTGCTCGCCAGTCGCAGGGCACACATAGACAAACAACTTTCCGCGCTCACACTCACACCGTGTCCCTCGGGGAGTTTTGTGGGGAATGCTTCAGGAGACCCCATGATACGGGATGTTGGGTGCCTATACCACCGACATCAGTTTGACAGTAAGTCGGATACGTTTCCAGTGAGGGTTGGACACCGCCAAGGCTGCCATTTGTCACCGATTCTGTTCAAAACCTTTTGGACAGAATGTTCTAGACACAGCCAAGGCGTTGAGGGGGTCTGGTTTGGTGGCCTCAGTATTGCGTCTCTGCTTTTTGTAGATCAGGGGTGTCAAACTCAGGTCCTGGAGGGTTGCTGTCCTGCATTTTTTCCAAGTCTCCCTGTTGCAACACACCTGATTCAAATGAACAGGTTCAATGTCAGGCTTCCACAGAGCTTGCTGATGATCTGATCATTTGAATCAGATGTGTTGCAACAGGGAGACTTGGAAAACATGCAGAACATCGGCCCTCCAGGACCGGAGTTCGACATCTGTGTTGTAGATGATGTGCTGCTGTTGGCTTCTTCACCCCGGAATGTTGAACTCTCACTGGAGCAGTTCGCATCCGAGTGTGAAGTGGTTGGAATGAAAATCAGTACCACCAAATCTGAAACAATGGTCCAAAGTTGGAAAAGGGTGGAGTGCCCTCTCTGGGTCGGGGATGGCATCTTACCCCAAGTGGATGAGTTTAAGTATCTTGGGGTCTTGTTCATGAGTGAGGGCAAGATGGATCGGGAGATGGACAGGCGGATCGGTGCAGCGTCTGCTGTGATGCGGACTTTGTATTGGTCTGTCATGATTAAGAAGGAGCTGAGCCAAAAGGCGAAGCTCTCAGTTTACCAATCGATCTACTTTCCAACCCTCACCTATGGTCAGGAGCTATGGGTCGTGACCGAAAGAACGAGATGCCGGATGTAAGTGGCCAAAATGAGTTTCCTCCGCAGAGTGTCTGGACTCTCCCTTAGAGATAAGATGAGAAGCTCGGTCATCTGGGAGATGACCCAGATGTAAAAAGTTTGTTTTTTTCAACGCATTTCAATGGGCATCAATTATGCGCAGATTTTTGCTATTCCCTTGCTAGTCCCTGTACTGTACTCCGCAAATAGCGAGATTCCACAGGAAGTGTCAATTGTAATTAGTTCTGTCAGTTTAATGCGTTATATCGGCATGAATGTCAATCAATTTTAACGGGATTACGTTTTTTATTCCAAGATTAATGCGGCACCACACCACACCAGATGTTACGTTGCTCTAAAATAAACCAGAAACAAAACAACAAGTATGCTACATAGGTCCACGCGCATGTCTGTTTGGTCAGCCATGGTTTAGCGGATGGCAGCGGAGGACACCGAAAATGGATACTAAAGAGCTTATGAATGGAAAGTTGATTTTTAAAAAGTTGCCAGATGGTTCCCCTGACAAGACCAAAGTCATCTGTGTGTTTTGCAGTCTTGGACTGAGTTGTCATCGGAGCACGTCGAGTCTGAAATGCCACTTAATGGCCAAGCACACAGCTGATCTAAGTACTCCGCACCCTCGTCTCTAGACAGACAACTATGGAGAATTTCAAAGGGAAGAAAATGGATAACGCAACTAAGACAAAGAACAACCTTAGCGATAGCTAAATGGATGGCTACTGCATGCGGGCCAGTTAACACTGTGGAGGCCTAGTTGAAATCATTCACATTGCATCTAACGACTCTTCCTACGAATTGCTGATGAGAGCCACCGTTACAAGTCATGTACAGAAATTGCACGAAATGTACGAAGCGGAGAAGGCTAAGGTACACCAAGCGTTGGAGAAGACATAAGCAGTCGCGCTCACCGGGGACTACTGGACTTCCCTTAGTAATCACAACTACCTCGGGTTCACAGCCTATTCTTTTGACCAACAGTGGGAACTTAAATCGCAATCTTTGACTGTTGCAAAGACAGAAGAGAGGTACTTCGCTAACACTGATGAAGAGCACTTGAAGTTGAAGTATTAGGCTAGGCTTACATTCTATAGTTGACCTGTCATGTTCCGTATTTGGCAGCAGGTGAAAGCCGTTCATTCTGCTGCCTGCACACCTGCTGCCTATTTGTCAATGATTACACCTGCTATATCCTAGCACTCCGGCTTTCGACTCATTGCCGGAGTATTGCATGCCGTGCCACTGTTATTGCCCATGCTCGTAAACCTTATTCGTATTCAATTGTTGTTTGCTCCACTTTCGTCATCCCATTGGGATTATTCAGAACGCATACTTGACCTAGTAAATTGTCTTATCTTTTTCCTTGCCGTTTTTTGCAAGCGCTTTGTTTTTTCGCGTTACGTTATTTCCTGGTTCTCGATTTGACCAGCGGTTTCTGATTTCCATTAGATGGAGTTTGCGTTTGTAATAAATATTATTTTTTAGACAAAGGCCTTGTCAGTGTCTGCTACTTCGGGAATCCACTTATTCTAGTTCGCTCTGTTGCGTATGAAGCAGTTCTTTTTTCCTTACTTGTACGCAACGTGACATGACCGTTACTCTTCTGCTTTTAATTTACTGTTACTTTTCTGTTTCGGGAGAGAAATAAGAGACTAGGTTGATGAGCCTCTGGTGAATGAAGAGCAGGTAGGCTGACTGCTGTATTCAAAGCAAACTTGAGAAAAAGGAATATTAAGCCATGGTTTAACTGCACTATAGGCTGAGTACTAGTTTACCTTAGATGTGCACTTTATAATTTTATATTGCTCTGTTTTGATTCCCTAAAAAGGGCTGTTAAAGGAGCTGTTGTGTGACAAACTAATTTTTCACTGTTACTGATGGACAGTTATATTGTGTGAGAGATTATGTGCTCCAAGTGTGAATAACTGCTCCAAGTAAAAAATGTTAATGTAAAATTGAAATTGTTGTTTCAATAAATATTTGCATTTTGCACAAAGAAAACGGATCCACTATTCCATGTTGATGAGAGCATTAAAATGGGGAAAACAGGACAAAAAGAAATCAAAGGAAATTTAGACAAGATGAAAATGTGTGACCAATTGCGATTAATTATGAGTTAACTACGACGTTTATCCATTTAATCACAATTAAATATTTTAATCGTTTGACAGCACTAATTGTAATATATCACCATTCATCAGTAGATGGCAGACATTAATGAAAGAAAGACTGAGTTGAACTTGCAACATGAATAGGCCTAAAATTTTGTTGTGGAATTGAAAATGACATGCAGGACAAACATAGTACCTACACAATGATAAAATTTTCAGTGACTTGACTTGTGTGAAAAAATGCTCAAAATAAGTTCTTGCACTTAGTGCTGGTTTGCTGTTCAGCAGTTTTGTGCCATCCTTGAATAATATTTGTTTAGCACTTGGAAATAAAATACACAATGTGATTATTTTGCTGTTTGCCCTTTGTTGTTGAATAGTAGATCTTTTAAAGATGAATTGAGAAATGCATAATGAAAAATGAAATGCGTGTACTTCATCCATATTTGAAACTGCATTTTTGTCATACGCCTGGTTCGGAAGTATGTGGTGCTATGTGGCCGCCTTCATCATCTAAGTTGTCCATCTCTGCACGAGACTATCCATATTTTTCCGAGGCCCCATGAGTCCTTGCATGAATTACTGGTGTGAGGTCTGCTATGAAATGGAACTGGTGTTTTGTTTTCATGGTAAATGTGTAATTCCACTATTGTGACACTTACAGGCTTAAATAATGTGGAAAAGCAAAAGTTTGCATCTTAACAGAAAAACCACCACTTCCTACTAGTCTAGCAGGGTAGGAGGATGACATCAAAAAAGTGGCCAGCGACAATGTATAGTTGCATGTTTCACTACTTTCTCAACTGTGTTGCTTCATACTGTAAGGCAATGAGGAACCTTAAAAGCTCTGAGGCATATCAGTACCTACACAGTAATAAAGTTAGTTGGGCTTTATTAAAAAAGGTTGGACACAGTGTTTACCTTAAAGCAGACACAGGACTCAGCCAAACCCTTATCTTCCATCAACCCCACTACTTCCCACTGGCAAGCACGTCGCTCCAAAAAAACAAAAAACAAAGGAAAACCTTGTACATAATAACTGCAACAACATTATTTTATCAACATTAATAATAAAATACTGAATTGAAAAATGTATTATGTTTCTGCTGAAATAATTGCATTTTTAGGTTAATGACGTCAACATTCCAAATGCGTATCAGATTTTAATTAATAAAATATAAACTACATGCTGTTGCCTGAAAATTAGTTCAATTCGCTGCAACCACATTGTGCTCGTGTCTCAAGTTTGCACTCAAATCAAACAAACAAACAAACAAACAAAAAAAAAGCAGAATGATGAGTTGTATCTTGAAAAGAAACTTGTATCTCAAGGCACAGTCCATTTTTTTATATCACTTGTCTTCATTAGGATCATGGGTGAACTGGAACTTGCTTCCCAGATGACTTTGGGTGAGAGGCGGAGTCCACCCTGGATTACTTTGCAGTTAATTTCAGGGCACTTTCAACCATTCATACTCACATTAACACCAAATGGCAATTTAGAATCTCCAGTTTACCGAGGAGGCTAAAAAGCATATTTTTGGATTGTGGGAGCAAGCTGGAGTACCCGCAAAAAGCAGGGAGCTGAGATTCCAACACCTCTTGAATGTGAGACAGACGTGCTAACCACTTCATGGTGAATGGGAGAAATAAAAATCTACATCTATAATAGATAATAATACATAGAACCCCACCCCCTCCCCCCAATATTATAAATGATACAATACAGCATAACAAACGCACCAAAACTGCATGTATCTACTTTAATACCTGTATTGCATGGTGAGTAAACACCTCGACATTGATCCACATGGCATTATTAAATCAAAACTATGGTTTGACTCAATACATACCTGCTATGACAGCCACATCATTCTGTGTATCACGCCCATGCTTCTTCTTTCCATTATTTGTTGTCACAGTTTGATCTGGAAAAAACACCAAACACATTTCCTGAATGGAGACTTATTATTGTAAAACGTCGACATGTGATATTTGTATGTTTTATGCTGGAAATAGTGCATTGGTGCACCAAGTCTCACTCACGCTGCGATTATATCTCAGCCAGGTGTCAACACAACCTCATGTTCATAAATCAACATGACATGAATGAAATTAGCCTCCTCCTGCTAGGTGATGCTCGAAGCTGACTCTCCATGCAGCTGCTTGAACACAAGAGTGCATTTTAACACTGTCTCGTTTCTGAGTGTCATTTCCAACATGCATTTATCTCCTTTAGTGGGAGCTTCCCCGCATGGATTAATGTGTACACTCAGTGCAACAACACTAATTGTCTTTTTTCAAATATGATTATAGAAGCATCCTTTAAAAGAAATTAAAGTACAATGACTCTTTCATCAGCAAGGAATGCTCACTGGTGAATTATTCCTTTATTAGAGGGTTCAAAAATATTGAAATTGTCGGATGAGTCAGGGGCGAGGCAATGCTATGCACCGGAACGACCAGAGAAGTGCAACAAGACCTAGTTTGTTTGACTTGCGCTGGCATGAAAATTAAGTGATGACCATTTTTAATTATTAAAATTATTAAAAATGTAGAAAAAAAAGTATGGCAGGAATTGCAGGCTCAAGTCTTTTTGATTATGATGCCACCGATTTGGCACACTTATGTTTGGGCCGTTTTGCTCAATACATTTTATCTCTTTGCAGCACCTGTCAGGCTCAATCAGGTTGGAGGGGGATGTTAAGTTGAATAAGTCTGGGCTCTGGCTGGGCTACTCAAGGACATTCAGAGTTGTCTTACAGTCACTCCTTTGATGTCCTAGCTGTGTGTTTAGGGTCAATGTCCTGCCGCAAATGAACTGTCCCCACCAGGTCAAGAAAACTTGAGAGCAAATTTTCATCCACTGTATTACTTCATTGATCTTTTCCAATTCCTGTTGTTGAAAACCATCCCCACAGCATGATGCTGACATGACTCCCCACTGTAGGGAGGGTATTGGTCAGGTGATGAGTAATGCCTGATTTGCTCCGAACCTCACATCAGGCATTCAGGGCAAAAAGTGCTATCGCGTTGTGTCCAAGGACCGGCAACCCGAGGCCAAGGCCAAGGACTTGGAAAATTTCCCGAGGCAAGGCCAAGGACCTGAGAAATTTTCCGAGGCCAAGGCCAAGGGCCAAGGACTTGCCTCCGAGGCCAAGGCCAAGGACCAAGGACTGATTTTGAAGTTGAGGCCTAGCCGAGGACATGTATAAAACAATGCTATCATACCACTTGGCAGGTCTTCATGATTTGCAGCACCCCTCCATCATAACCCCTTGCACATGTCACCCCCTAACGCTTGAATGAAGTGTTTTTATTCAAAGAGTACAACAGTCAGGGTACGTGTTATTTATACTGAGAAAAAATAAATAAAAGCATATGATATACATTTATAAATTAATGTTTTAGTGCAGTAGTTTGTTAATATGAAGTAAATCAACACTCAACAGGCATGACATGGCACGGAAGACAAGTTGAGAAATGACTTTGCATAGAAGTCAATCACTGACTGCAGAAAAAGCGGGAATCTCTCAGTGATAATTTTACAGTGTATGCATTGAGAGAGTCCCAAATTTCAAATTCTGAAACGGTCTACTTATTCAATTGCATATGATAATAACACAAACAACAACATATACAT
>NW_017805558.1:210711-211777 GCF_001891065.2 Hippocampus comes
ACACATACAGGCGCAGTGAAATCGCGTTGATCACACAGTCAACTCGTGTGCGGTGACTTTTATGGTTAAACTATTTTTCGGTACTGTTAAAATGACGCCACGGAAAGAACACGCTACCGGTAACGATTGTTACCGTGAAATCCTCAGGCTTGCCGTAGTTTTGTTTGTTTTGACTGAGAAATTTCCTTGCGTCCCAAAAACCCACATTATTTGGAACTGTGCGTCCCGTGGGAAAATTATGCGTCTCTGTAACGAGATGGCTTATCTCTAAACGTTCTCTAATTAATTTAATACCTTCAACTTCACAATAATAATAAATAATTAAATCAACCATGATTTTAAACTATGTATTATCAATATTCATGATTCCAAACATGAGAAAGCATTCAGCAAACATAACTGGTGTAACGAGATGGCTTATCTCTAAACGTTCTCTAATTAATTTAATACCTTCAACTTCACAATAATAATAAATAATTAAATCAACCATGATTTTAAACTATGTATTATCAATATTCATGATTCCAAACATGAGAAAGCATTCAGCAAACATAACTGGAATCGAGCAAAAGGACTCCAAATCCCAACGGCCAAACCCGGAAGTGAAGTGCCGGCATTATTGACTCCAGCCGTGACGCAAATTACTTGGTTCAACCAAACATTCTAGTACCACCGCACAAACATGACGACTGTGCAAAAATAAGTACCGTAAATAAAAGACACCACTGTTACAGAAAGACTTTACACGCTATTTACACTGCCGATCGCGAACGGAACGAACCGTGATTGAAACTAACTGTGATGCCGCTCTTTATACGTTGCGCTAACCGTCACCTGTCAGTGGCAGATCCGCCCCTTTTAAAGCGCCAGATAAATCCATCATATTGGTTTCCCTGGATGGAATATGTTTGATTTCTTAATGATTTTTACGGTCCTCGAACCCACTTTATACCTGTGGACGAGGGATTAGACCAGGGGTGTCAAACTCATTTCACATGGTGGGCCACATACGGCCTCGGTAGATGTCAAGTGGGCCGGACCATTAAAATGATACAATGCTTTGCTA
>NW_017805558.1:212125-212869 GCF_001891065.2 Hippocampus comes
GGTGTCAAACTCAGGTCCTGGAGGGCCGCTGTCCTGCATGTTTTCCAAGTCTCCCTGTTGCAACACACCTGATTCAAATGATCAGATCATCAGCAACCTCTGCGGAAGCCTGACATTGAACCTGTTCATTTGAATCAGGTGTGTTGCAACAGGGAGACTTGGAAAACATGCAGGACAGCGGCCCTCCAGGACCTGAGTTTGACACCCCTGCTCTAATCCCTCGTTGTGTCCAAGCACCGGCAACCCAAGGCCAAGGATTTGACTCCGAGGCCAAGGACCAAGGACTTGACTCCGAGGCCAAGGACCGACCTTCGGTCCTCGAGCCGGTCCTTGAGGCCAAGGACCGGCTCGAAGACCACAACACTGTATCTTAAACACCCTTCCCTTGCAATCATCATTGTAGATAGGTGACCACCTGTAGGAAAAGTCCTCTAGTCACAGATGATGGAGGCTGCTGGGCTCACAGGGTCCTTCATCGCAGCAGACATTTTTCTGAACTATTCACCAATCTTGTGACAATCCTGTCTTGGAAATCTAGAGACAGTTCCTTTGATTTCATGCATGGCTGCTTTGTCAAGTTCAACTGTGGAACCCAATCGGTGTAGGCCTTTTCTGCACGACACTACTGAATTTAACACAGGTCGATTAAGCTGTGGAAAGATCCCAAGGATAATCACGATGTACTTAAGGTCAATTCTGAGGTTCAGGGTGAGCACGCGCGCGCGCGCGCACACACACACACAC
>NW_017805558.1:213125-213567 GCF_001891065.2 Hippocampus comes
CCACCCAAATTACGCTGGTTGATCTTAAACAAGTCTGTCCAATAAATTGCGCAATGTCGCAGTTTCATATCAGACACCAACCAAACAATAACAAAACAAACTATTCTTTGAAAATAAACGGATCATTTGCATTTTGAAAATCGGCGATACAACAGCAAATAACTGAAAATGTTGAGCAGCTGAGAGTGAACGAACTTTCGTGCACGAAGTTGACTACAATGCGCCATTATAAATTGCAGGTGAACAGATTTATTTGATACATTTTTGTATTTTTGTCATTTTATTTCGTTACCATGAATTTAATACTCACGAAATAAAATGACAAGAAGATGTGTAAAATAAATTTCATTTACTCACCAATGTAGTGCCTGTTCACTGAGGTGCAGATCTACGCGAGTGTCCCCAAACGTTTTTAAACGCACCATAGCTTGTAAGTGCCCAG
>NW_017805558.1:214099-219610 GCF_001891065.2 Hippocampus comes
ACTCTACCATAATAAATAAGTTATTTATCGAGTGGCTTTCAATGTTATTTAAAATAACATTGAAAGCCACTCAACTAAGTGGAAATAATACAACATAAAGAATACAGAGAATAATTTTGTTTACATATTTATGAAAATAAAATAACATAAATTATAAAATAATATAAAATACATAAAAGTAAATTTACTTTTCTGAGAATGTTTAGGCCAGCAGAAGAGAAGGCCTTGCTGGCCCTGAGGGACCGCCACTGATATATATATATTAGATGAAATATATAAAAAAAAAAAATTATCAATCATGAAATGCCTACTATTCTTCACTGGCCAATGAAAAGCAAGAAAGCATTTTTTTTCTGAAAACTCAGTTGTTGAAGTTCACTAGTTTAATTGTGAAAATCTAGTTGAAGTCCAGTCTCCAGAGAATCCATTTCGAGGGAATCTAATTAAAGTGTCTAACATAAAAAAACAACAACAACAAAAAAACAAAGACAAATTAACAGCCCTTTTTCAATGTCTTGAAGACAGAAAAATAACAGCTCACTTGAACCAAACAAGTCATTTGAATCAGGTGAGCAAATGCCGAAGAATGTGTGGAAGGATCATAACAAGAAAAACAAATTCACAATAAGGAGATTATTTTCATTGGATAGCAAGGGTATGTATATCAAAGTTGTTTAAAAAAATCTTGTGACAATAACAAGTTCGAGGTGAAGTAAACACACTGTATGGTTAAAAAAAATAGAATAACATGAACATAATTGTGAAAGCGATTTTTCGTTGAGAGCTATAAAACACGAACATTTCACCATCAACCTGCAGCATACCTTGCAAAGATCGCGAGGAAGAGTCTGCCAGCGCACCACAATTCGACTGGACCAATGGGCCACGGACAGTGACCAATGAGCTTCCAGGGTTAGTGAGCGCCGCCTTTAGCAGTGCCATGTTGTTGAACTGAACCAACGAGAGGCAGCCCACGAAACCCTCCGCAGCAGCTTCAGCTACTTCCTCATGGAAAGCATCCAACCCTTTGGAGATAGTTTATGATTACGGTATTTGATTGCCTCAGACCCCTCTGTAGATTTTGATGAGCATCTTGAACAAAATGGAGGACTTACTGGTGACTTTACCCAATGTCAAAGTCCTGATCAAGACTAATTCTCCATCAAAGGAAAGGGTGTATTTTCTGTGGATGTCCTGGTCCACCTGTTTGAAGAAAAAACATAAACACAAGTATAAGTAGTGCAAAATATAAAGGTACTCATTTATGATGAATTATAAATTCTTTGATTTTGATGTGTATGCTTTCTGATTAATGGATGATAATGAAGCACTGGAAGCTGTGAGGCAAAGTGCAATGAACCTCATAATTGTTTTTGAAAACAACATATCTAATATTGTATTTTCACAAACATGGAAAACTACTTCAAATCGATTCTGTTAATCAACCTTGTGTGGTTCTTTAAACAGATTGAAACATATCTTTGAAAAGAACTGAACCTAATTGCTCAACTAACTCAAATGCATCTCACACGTCCTTTAAAAACAAGTGGACAAAAGAAAATTGAATGCTTGTCTCAAAGCATCCTATCCTACTCTAGCAGTTGGTTTATGGATGACAATAAAGGAGCGGAAGCTTAGCTAGTTTACAGCATTAGCGCCTGACCCGAGGTGCTGACTTAGCGTTCGGAGCCACACTATTTTTACGACGACCGCCGTGGAAATAACTCATGTTATCCTTGGCACCTTTTGAAGCTGTTAACAGCTCCATGATGTTTGGCTACTCTTCAAAGTTATAAACTAAACTGGCTGTCCGTGCTGCTGCCCTTAGTCAGCAGGACACATTACATCCTCTATTTGTCATTAAGTCTTTTCAAAGTGTTTGGCTCCATATGCCCCAGAGTACTTTTGAAACACTTGAAAAGTTCTTCCCGGGGGAGTTTTTTTTGCACAACCCGGCCAGCCTCATTAATACCAGGCCATGAGGCCTTGGCAAAAAAGTCCCAATTTGCATAATAAAGTAATTAATCAATGCTAATGCTTTCTGACAGACACCACATTGCTACTGGAATAAAAGCATGACATTTGAACACAGGTCCAACCACGTGTGCCTGCCTCACCTGTACATAGATTTTCTCCTCCACTCTGTGGATTCGTACTCTGTGTATTCGTCCATCTGCCAGATTAGTGGTAGTGGGGCAGAAGACGTCTGGCTTTCTGTCCGCCTGCAGGTGGTACCAGATCTGCAGACTCCCTGGATGCAAGGCACGCACAGCACAAATGTGAACCGCGTGGCCCCTTTTGTCTTTATTTACATCACATTCACTTTTGCCTGATGGAGATAACACATGTGAAAATCAAGCAGTGTGAGGAAATAAGAAAACTGCAGTGCTGTGCAGACGTAGTTGTTTTTGGAAACACTGGTTGTTGGTGTGCCCTGCGATTGGCTGGCAACCAGTTCGGGGTGTCCCCACTTACTGCCCGAAGACAGCTGGGATAGGCTCGTGAGGATAAGCAGTTTGGATAATGGATGGATGGATAGATGAAGACAAGTTAGTCTTCAAAGAACCCAATGTGCTTTTGAAACAGTGAAGACTTGAGTCTTCAAACAACCTGTTGTTTTTTGTTTTTTTTTTTGTATAAAATGAAGTCAAGCCAGTCTTCAAAGAAAGAAAGCACTTTTCTAAACATTTCTCACATTAAAGACTTCAAAGCCTTAATGTGTTATGAACACAGGAAAGAATTTAGAGTCTTTAGAGATCCAAACATCAGTGTTTTGTCAACATTGAAGACAATTAGTCTGAGACAGATTGTTGTCAACAAAAGAAGACAATTTATCATATTCAAACAACTGAACAAAGGTCTTCATAAACACAGAAGACAATTTTGTCAAACCTAACATCAGGTTTTTATGAAAATTGAAGACAATTTTAATGTCTCATGGGCATAGTATCATTGAAGACACTTTCATAATTGTGAGTCTTCAATGGACCTAACATAAAGTAGATGTGTGTTCCAAAGTTAGAAGACTACTTCAGAGTAATGAAACGTGTTTCTATCAACAATGGAGTCTTCTAAGAACTGCACCGATGTATTTTTGTCATATGTAACATCCATCCATACATCCATCCATCCATTTCCAACACGCTTATCCTGAAGAAGGTCATGGGAGTTGCTGCAGACTACCCCAGCGACTTCGGGCGGAAGACAGACGACACTTATAGAGACAAATAACCATTCACACCCACATCCACACCGTCACTGAGTGGGAACCGATCCCACGCTGCACACATACAAGTCGGGTGTGTACCACTAGACCATCCGCGACCATATATAATATGCATAATTGTTTTGTGAAAGTTTGACAACAATTATGTCTTTAGTGAATGTCTTCCTCAATGTCGACCACAGACATTGAAATTCTTCACATTCTATTGGTACACGTGAACCAATCTGTGCACGCACCGTTCCTGGCCACAATTACAGCAATGTACTGGCGGCTGAGGGTGCTGACAGAAAACAGCATGGCGGGGCTCTGAGAAGTGATGAAGCTGAATGAAAAGTCCTCTCTGGCCCGGCTGCTGCTGCTGCTCTCCGCCTGCAAGCTTTTGTTCAGCATCACAGAGAAAGGCTCCTGAAGTGTGTAGGTCAGTGATGACTCTCTGTCGAAGGACACCGACACCTCTGTGAAAACAGTATATCTGCAGTTCATGGGTGATTGTTAAAGAACATGTACAACATTGGACAAAAATATGAAAACAAAAGATTCATAAAGTACGGTATTTTCCGCACTATAAAGCACACCTAAAAGCATTTAATTTCCTCAAAAGCCTTATATATGGATCAATATTCTGATTTCTTGGATGGAGTATTTTAAATTTTCTGTTAAGCGCTTTGTTGCAGCTGCAGCAGTAGTGTGTATTGTCTATTATATTCCTTGAACATAGCGCCATCTAGTTGATGCCTAACGCAACCGCAGGCACTATTGTAGCTTCTATGTGGCTTATAATGTGGTGGGCCATATATATGAAAACAGCTTTAAAATAGGCCATTCACTGAAGGTGCATCTTAAACTTCGAAGCACCTTATAGTGCAGAAAATACGGTAGATCATATGATTACAGTCTTCCCTCACGTTACTTTCCTTATACTGCCTGCACTGGTCTCCGTTTTTTTGGAGCACTCTAAATAACCGAACTGCACATTTGAAAAACATTTTGAGTTTCAGAAGGTACTGAGCAAAGCAGCGTATTTCCAAACGCACTCACAATGAGAGAACAGGGGACAACAAGCTCTAGAGCGGGTTCGGAAGCGTGCTTTCCTTCACTCCAACTGTTCGGAGACTAAGCGTTGTTGAAATGTGCCGATCAGCTATTCAGCGTGCTGGTGCACGCTCTATAAGCTGCAACTGGGGAGTTGGGACAGGGTGCAACAGGCAGTCCCCTGCTGATTGGTTTAGAAAAGGGGTACCCACACTTTTTCCGCATGTGAGCTACTTCTAAAATGACCAAGTCCAATTGATCTATTTATCTATCCGTCCATCCACCCATTCATCATCGAAGCCTCACAAGGGTCGCGGGTGTGCTGTAGCCTATCTCAGCTGTAATCATGTAGCAGATGGGCTACACCCTGAACGGGTTGCTAGCCAGTCGCATGGCACATACAGACAAACAACAACCATTCGTGCTCACAATCAGACTTAGGGACAATTGAGAGTGTTCAATCCACCTAACCTGCATGTTTTTGGAATGTGGCAGGAAACCGGTGTACCGGGAGAAATCCCACGCAGGTACGGGGTGAACATGCAAACATCCACACAGGAAGGCCGGATTCGAACCCTGCACCTCCACACTGTCAGGCGGACATGCTAACCAGTCTATCACCGTACCGTCTTATTTATTTATCAATATATTTACAATTCATCATAGGTACTATATATATATATAAAAAAAAAAAAATCCTCGTCTCACCCCTCGGGTGGTGTCCATCCCTCATTCAGCTCGGGTCCTCTACCAGAGGCCAGGAAGCTTGAGGGTTCTGCGCAGTATCCTTGCTGTTCCCAGCACTGCACATTTCTGGACTGAGATGTCCGATGTTGTTCCCGGGATCTGTTGCAACCACTCATCTAGTTTGGGGGTCACTGCCCCGAGTGCTCCGACCACCACAGGCACGACTGTCACCTTTACCTTCCAGGTTCTCTCCAGCTCCTCTCTGAACCCTTGGTATTTCTCGAGTTTCTCGTGTTCCTTCTTTCTGATGTTTCCATCACTTGGGACCGCTACATCCACTACAACGGCTTTCCTCTGCCCTTTATCGATGATCACGATATCTGGTTGGTTCGGCATTACCATCTTGTCAGTCTGGATCTGGAAGTCCCACAGGATCTTCGCTCTGTCATTCTCCACCACCTTCGGAGGTGTTTCCCATTTTGACCTTGGGGTTTCCAGTCCATACTCCGCACAGATGTTTCGGTAGACTATGCCAGCCACCTGGTTATGGCGTTCCATGTAGGCTT
>NW_017805558.1:222313-229871 GCF_001891065.2 Hippocampus comes
CAAACCGATGCCTTACCAACTGAGCTATCCACCCGATATATATATATATATATATATATATATATATCAGATTGCACAATACAAACAGTATACATTTCCTCTCCCTACTTGACTTGCGCTGAATGGAATCAGCTAGTGATGTTAGAGTGGGTCCTTGGACTTAATGTTTTTATCAATGGCCTGAAAAGCGGTTTCATATTCCCTCCTTCAGTCGGCTAACAAGTTCCCCAGGCAGATCGACTGGCGTGACGCACCGGTCAGCCGGACGTGCCATTTTCCAGCCTCGCCACCAACACACCAAATGAAGTGACAAGCATAAGGGGTCATTATTGTTGCAAAACCATCTACAATTTCAACGTGTACGAAAATGTAAACATCAATCAAAATCAAATCAATTTGTACGGCACCTTATCATGCAATGTGCAACAGAAAGTGCTTTATAGTTAAAACAACTGCTGCATCTGAAAATCGATAAAACCGGACAAAGAAAAAAAAAAAAAAAATCAAAGATCCCCCACCACCCATATTAGCACTGTCATCTTTGGAATTAGCACGATTATCTATTATCTTTATCTGCTATTGGAATGCTCCCTCACCGGGGGTTTTGCTTATATCTTCTGGTATTTGTAAAAGGCCACTGGCAGAGCACCTCAGGTTATTTTTAAAAAATGAACTAAACGTGTTTTTTTATAAACCATTGTGTAGAATAAAGATTATTTCGAGTTTTCAATCAACATACAGTCAAACCTCGGTTTTCGACCATAATCCGTTCCAGAAGGCTGTTCGAAAACCGAATTGTTCGAAAACCAAAACCATGTTTCCTATTAGAATCAATGTAAAAATGTTTAATCCGTTCCACGTCTAGAAAACAACTTTTTTAAAAGCATTTTTTTCAACTATTTTACACCATAAACTGTATCCACGTGTAATAAGAGCGCAGGTAACAACAAACTACAAACATTTTGTATGTTACCAATTTTAGCATAAACATTGACATTGTAACATAAAAATTGAACATATCTCTCTCTCTCTCTCTCTCTCTCTCTCTCTCTCTCTCTCTCTCTCTCTCTCTCTCTCTCTCTCTCTCTCTCTCTCTCTCTCTCTCTCTCTCATCGTGACAATTGTAGATTGCATTCTTTTACACTTTGAAATTATCAACCCTAAAGTAATGGCTGTAACTATGGACGCTCTGTCTGCAATCCTACACTACGGTACAAGGTAACATCCCTCCATCCATTTTCTGAACTGCTTTATCCACACAAGTCCAGTCTCGTCCATATGAAAGGTTTGCTGGGGAAGACATTCCTCGGCCTCGATGAGATTTTCAAACTCAGATTTAAACTTTTTGGCAGCTTCCTTGTCTGAAATGGCTGCCTCCCCATGACGAATCCCTTCTTTTCCTCAACTTTTCGAACCATCCTCTGCTTGCTTTAAAATCAAACTCTTCAGGAGCAATGCTAGGATCCTTTTTTTTTTTTTTTTTTATCAAATCTCCATACAATTGTCTTGTTTTGCCACAAATCGTATCTTGGCTAAGACTATCCCCTGCTAGCGGATTCTGATTCATGAAAATAAGCAAACATTTCTCCACTTCCTCTAATATTTGTGGCCTTTGTTCACTAAACACATGAGATCCTTAGCCACATCATTGACTTTATGATGGTCTTTGTTTTTTAGGATGCTGCTGATTTCGGCATGCCGAACTCCTTCGCCAACACAGACACATGCACACCTGATTCATATTTCACTATCAAATCTTTCTTAAATTCAATAGTTTTGCGCACTATTTTCCTCTTTTTTCACCAGATTTACTACTTCCACTTGTTTTCTTTGGTGCCATGCAGGAATAACAGTCCAATTTGCGTTGATCTCAACAAACACGTCTGCTTTTTAAAAAATCTTTCTTGAACACGTCTGCTCACAATGGACGCACAATGGACGCTCTTTCTTTAAAAAAAAAAAACAAACAATCTTTATTGAACACGTCTGCTCACAACGGAGGCGTCACTTCTTCGTCAACCCGAGGAAGCGTCACAGCTTCAAGCCTCGTGTAAGGGAGTCGAGAGAAGATGAGTGGCGCATTCAGTTGCGCTCAGTTTGGTCGAGAACCGAATTTCGGTTGTAAGCCGAGGCATAAAAAACTCGAAATTTTTGGTCGAAAACATATTTGGTCAAGAACAGAGACGTTAGAAAACCGAGGTTTGACTGTATGTTTTTAAAACGTTTTTACAGTATTCAATGAACATTATTTACAGTATTTCCACCCTTTTTCTACCGATTATCTGGGGACAGGTCGATGATGCCTGAAGTCCAGACTTCCCTCTCCCGAGACACATTGTCCAGCTCTTCCAGGGCTATCCTGAGATGTTCCCAGACCAGCTAAGAGAATTACTCTCCCCTGATCTGGATCTTCCCAGTTCTTCCACTGTGTTATCCCAGAACTAAGGAGGCCTCTATGAGGCATCATCAATTGTTTGAGCGACCTCATCTGGCTCCTCTCAATGCACGGGAGTAAAGACTCTACTTTGAGCCCCTCTTGGATGACAGAGCTTCTCACTTTATCTCTAAGCCCGTATCCCACTGAGCAGTGAAGATTTTTGAGTGTTTGCTCAGGACCCATAAGAGTTCATTTGTCATTGTCTGCATTAGTTTTTGAACAGCTTCAAAATGTCTTGCCGACAAAAAAATTGTTAGTGGGCATTAAAACATTTCGCGAATGTTTGCCGAATGTCCACTGTTTGGGACCATCGCGAAAAATCAACATTCGCTACCTTTGCAAACATTCTCCATGGCCGCTTAGTGGGATATGGGCTAAAGGGAGAGGATACTCACTTTGGCCACTTGTGTACTTGACCTTGTTCTTCCCACAGCTCGTGACCAGTGGTATGGTTGGGAAACGTAAATCTCAAGTTTTTCCTTTTGGCCAGGTGTGCTGAACAGCCCCTCACAATATCCAATCCAATCCAATTTCCGAACCGCTTGATCCTCACAAGGGTCGCGGGGGGTGCTGGAGCCTATCCCAGCCACCTTCGGGCAGTAGGCGGGGGACACCCTGAATCGGTTGCCAGCCAATCGCAGGGCACACAGAGACGAACAACCATCCACGCTCACATTCACACCTAGGGACAATTTAGAGTGTTCAATCAGCCAACCAAGCATGTCTTTGGAATGTGGGAGGAAACCGGAGTACCCGGAGAAAACCCACGCAGGCCCGGGGAGAACATGCAAACTCCACACAGGGAGGCCGGAGCTGGAATTGAACCCGGCACCTCTGCACTGTGAAGTCGACGTGCTAACCACTGGACTACCGGGCCGCCCGCCCCTCACAATATGTTTGTGCAAATTTGTGCACCAGCTCAGACTCTTTCCTTTCCAGAGAAGTGACATTCAATGTCCATAGAACTGGCTTCTATAGACAAGGATCAGGCCACCAAGGTCCAAACCTCTGGCTGCTACCCAACTCACAAAACACTCAACCATCTTTGCCCGTGCCTCAGGTGGTGAGCCCGTAAATATGGACCCACATTGTCTCTTCGGGCTGGGCCCAGCTACTGAGCGTGAGTTATTGAGCCCCATCTCAAGGTTAAGGGGGACCCATGTGACCGGTATATGGGCAAGGGATTATTGGATGCAATAATGCTGTTCTTCAAAGTTGGTTCTCAGCTGTACTTTGTCTGATCCCTCTTTTATGACCTGTTTGCCCTGAGTCACCCCACCAGAGGCATCGAGCACCTGACAGCTTAGCTCCAACGGTCACTGGACACACAAACTCCTCCATCATGATAAGTAGACTGTTAGAGATAGGACATAAGATGCTTTAGTTTTTTTGAGGGCAAGAAACTGTGAAGACAATTTAATTAACTTGACATATGGTGCATATTTCCGGAAAAAGATGACTTTTGGTCTTCATCTTATCCAACTTGTTTTTTTAAACCGCAAAAATGAGAATCTCTATGAGCATATGTTGGCGTATTCATTATCTTTGTGGAAAATGTATTTTTCCATGAAAGTAATGTCATTTCCACAAACGCTAAAAAAATGATTAAATGAACGTTATGTATGTCTTTGTAAACATTGAAGACTGACAAAGCTTGCACATAGCAATTGATCTATACAAAGCTGGTTTTCTCAAACAATGAAAATGATTTACACTCGTTCATCAATGAAAAATGACATGCCTGAATGAACATAACGTACACCGTTTCGCCAATAAAAGAAGCCAAGTTGAACTCTGGAAAGGCTTCTGACTCTTTTATGCTAGATAGTAAATCCTTTCATTTCCATATATTTTGTTTGGACTCCTGGCGGGTTCACAAGTATATAGAACTTCAATGCAGCTTCAAAAGAAGAACCATCATTAACGACTTCATTAAAGCTCTCGGTTCCACATAAAATCTAAGCATACAGTTTTTGGTCTCATCGTGAAACATTCTCGCCAAGAGCAAACACCGTTCTTTTGTTCCCAACGCGACGCCCCCCTCCCAAAAAAAACCCAAAACAAAACAATTTGTTTGCCGTCAACGACAGCGGCTGCAAATGAGAATCGAACAACTGTCGTCACGCTGTGAAGTCACACTTGATTTATATCATCCTCCCACACACCACATGACTTCTTTGTTTCTACATACAGACATCATTGACTTGGGCTCCGTATTTTCTCTCCAGGCTGGGTGAGTGGACTAAGACATTCGTCCAGGAAGACATTTCAAGAGCATGCACTGTTTGAAATAAGGATACATGTCCTTGTGTGTAACTCAAGAGAGAATCAACTGCAATTACGGATCCTAAAGTACCTGTGCCTTTTCCACAGCCAAAAGGGTAAAGGTATTGTTCCAAAATGTGGAAGCAGCAAGGGCACACAAGCCGAGCCTTTGAAGTTACCACTCTTGTTCTAAGAAATTTGCTCAGTGCTACAGAGACGTCATTTTAGTGAATGTGAAAGGATTAACTCTGCCTCTCTGTTTGGATTTTTCCTACAACAATACAGTATTCCAAAAGGACGATGGTTCTGAGAAGAAAGATAATATGATTGATGTAATGAAAAGACCATTGTGAGTGGTGCGGTGCATTTTAATTTGTGTTTGATAAGGAGTACTTAAATGAAGATGGAGACTGTAAATGTTAGCCTCTTGCACAAGATGCACAAAGCTAACAAGCCAGGTATCTGCCATACATTTGTACATTGTGACGAAAGATATATAGGGTGTTCCAAAAGTCTTGTGCACATTTTGACATTGAATAACTCTGAAAGTATTAAGGATATAAAAACGCATCTGGTAAATGCAGAAAGCTTGTAATCTCAATTTTTACATGGAATGTTCAAAGATGTTCAATGTGAGCACCGTTGGTCACACGACACATCAAGCCGATAATCAAATTCTTGCCAAATGCGTCCCAGCATTGCATTGTCAATGGTTGCAACAGCTTCTGTTATTGGTGCCTTCATCTTAAAGCATAAGCACCCATCCGTTCTGAATTTACCATGCCATCTCACTATGGGCTTCCTCTCTGGTGGATCCTTTCTGAATTTTCTGCGAAATGCACGTTGAACAAAAGTCCGTGATTCAGTTTTTGCATATTCAAACACATAAAACGCCTTTTCTGGTTGAGTGAGTGCCATTAATGGGTCTGAAGAGAAAAAAAAAATCAATAGCATTACAAAAATGGCACGACTTTTATCTTACGACCATTCATAGTTAAGGAGTTATGGGGACTTCAAATGTGCCCAAGACTTTTGGAACACCCTGTACATTGAACACACGATTAGTAGTCAACACGATGCAGTAGTGGTCAGGTGTACCTCACAGCTATGAGATTTGAGGTTTGAGTCTCAGCTCTGGATTTGCTGGATGGAGTTTACGTGTTTTCCCCATGGTTGTGTGCGTCATGTCTGGGTATGTCTTCTTCCTTTCACATTCCAAATACATGCACATGAAGTTCATTCTAAATGGCCCATAAGTGTGAATGTGAATGTTTGTTTGTGAATGCATTCACAGAATATTGCAGTTACCGTATTTTTCGGACTATAAGTCACATTTTTTTTCATAGTTTGGCCCGGGGGTG
Organism: Hippocampus comes; assembly: GCF_001891065.2. NCBI lineage: Eukaryota > Metazoa > Chordata > Actinopteri > Syngnathiformes > Syngnathidae > Hippocampus > Hippocampus comes. Next base: position 228,377 of record NW_017805558.1, read on the forward strand.
CGACTTATACTTTGGAGCAACTTATGTGTGAAATAATTAACACATTCTGTCATTTGTCATGTTAATTTCACATTAAACCGCGAGAGGGGGCTGTAGGCCTGTTTTGATGCTTTCCACATTGACAAAAAAAAAACAAAAACTACGATGCCTCTGACATCAGCGAAGTAGAAGAGGAAGCACCACCTCTTCTACCTCCAAAGTTGGCAGAGTTGCTTAAAAGTGACACCGAGGATGAAGATTTCATTGGATTTAGTGATTTGGAGTGACACTGATGGTTTGGTAAACTTGTTAGCATGATCATTATGCTACAGTTATCTGAATAACTCTTAATATGTTACGTGAACATACCGGGCACATTCTCAGTTCATTGTTTATGCGTCATGTAACGTTAGCATATCGTACTCTTATTCAGCCTGTTGTTTTATTTTTATTTGCCCCCCCAAAGATGACGTCTGTTCTTGGTGTTGGATTTTATCACATAAATTTCCCCCCAAAATGCGACTTCTACTCCAGTGCGACTTATGTATGATTTTTTGTTCTTTATTATGCATTTTATGGCTGGTGCGACTTATACTCAGGAGCGACTTATAGTCCGGAAAATACGGTAATAGTTTTCGAGTCTATTTCGCATATTTTCAAGCATTTTTTTTTTTAAGTGGAAGTCAAAACAAAAACTTGCTTGACAATGTGTTCCATGAACCCCCACTAGTCTAAACACTGTAATCCGACTGATAAGGGCAAACCCCTAAAATCTGAATTCAGCAGGAGAATCCACCTGTTGTTAGCCATATTATGGGGAGGGACTGCTATTTTTTCATAGACTGCCACTTGTCGTCAACTGAAAATTATCTCACAGTGCCTATAGGATCAGGTAACGACTGTCACGGCTCACCTGTTTTCTGGGTTTGCTCATGTGACGTTTGCAAGATGAAGTGGATGCTTAGATCAAATTGTAAGGAACATTTTTGACTTGACTTCTTCTTTGAAGGGTTTTTACACTATACAGGCATGGTGTGTTGCGTGGCTTCAGTACAACGTTGTGCTGCAATAAGCAGCACTGAGGTCTATAGCCCCGTTCACACGGCAACGTTTGATCCGACGCTGCGCCGAAACAGATCCAGTCGAGCGTTCACACGTGCACATTTGCTCCGACGTAGCTCCACTAAAGAGCTTATACCGGACCAAATTTGATCCACCTCAGGGAGGTGGTTTAAAAATTTGCTCCAGAGCAAATGCTCGTTTGCGACGCTACGCCGGAACAAATGTGCACGTGTGAATGCAGCTGGGTTAAATTTGCTCCAGAGCAAATGCTCGCTTGCGGGGGAGTGGCCTCGCTACGCTCGCTACCAGATGCACGGAATCCGCCCCCGGTCGACAGTGACGAGGGGGCCAGCGACACAGACAAAGCCCGGCCGTGCACTCCCATTCCCGGTAAAAGTGTCGGCGATTTAAGCGGTGAAGACAGCGCTCACGATCAAGAAGAGGATCGAGAAAG
>NW_017805558.1:230086-245086 GCF_001891065.2 Hippocampus comes
TTAAATTACAGCGCATTCTCTGTTTTATCCAAATTGTTTGTTTTAAAACAAGTATTCCTTAGTTTAGTATCCGCACATTGTTTTAGTATACATTTTTTAAAACATATATTGTGGCAGTCATAAGGAGCACACACGATTGACTGTAAACACGTCTTTATTCCACGACTGCCGACAAGTGGATCTATTCTGAACAAGGACAGAATAGTGTCCGCCATAATATTTATTAAAAGAAAAATAAATAAAAGTCCGCGAGAGAGAAGCCCGACCCGAACCCGTTTTACTTCCGCATTCCTGTCGTTTTGGTCCGCAGCAGAAACTGCACGTGCGACCGCAAGTGGAGCTGCTCCGACGCTGCACCGGAGCTGTCACGCTCAGCGGTTTTGCACGTGTGACCGCTCCACAAAATTTGCTCCGGTGTAAAATATATCGCAACAAAATATTTCGGTGCAGCGTCGGACCAAATGTGCGCCGTGTGAACAGGGCTTATGAGAAGAGATGCAGGATAATTAAGAAGCGGGAAGAAGAGGCAGAGAAGGCCCCCCAAAACACCAAGCTCCAGTCATAGTTGTTACTACAGAGTAGAGATGATGTATGCAGATGACCATCACTGCATGCTCTGCTTGTTTGTTGAAAGGCTCTGTATGTGTTCAAGTAGCAGTTATTTGAATGTTTATAATTACCATAATATCCATGCTAATTTCTGGTAGCCAGGCAATGGCGTTTTGCATTTTGCGTCAGCATTAAAATAGCATACCCTTGTTAAATGAAATTACATAGTTTGGTAGAAAGTTTTGGTTAAATATACGCAGTTCAATTCTCTTTTGTTTTATGTGTCAGTTTTACAGTCAACCTAAATGGGGAGTTACAAAAAATAACAACTTGAAGTAAACACCCTTTGCCTTTTTTTCAGAGAATTGTGGAAGTGAGAGTGAGAACATGTGGACTAAGGAATACTTAAAATGTTTTTAAATTCTTTTAAATGTACCAATGAAATTTAAATGTGTTTAAAAGTGTGTGTGAGGGTTAAAACTTTCAGTAGTCTATGCCATTAAAATATATATATTTTTAAAGTTATATATGCAACACAATTAAAAAGGAGTCTGATCTGTTTTAAGATCGACAGCTATGCATTCATTGGATTGTACTGTATGTAATAGCCGCTGAAACGATAGTTTGTTACCCCACCAGCTAATAGTTAACTGAATCAAATCGTCAGGAAATTAGCATGAACAGTCAATGTAGAAGTAGATATCTGCATCTGGTCAGATTTAGGGTGAATCTCGGCGGCTCTCATGATTACTTTTGCGACAGCACATTAATAAGATTAGACAAGGGGTGCTCATTAAGTAGCGTGTGAGCTACCAGTAGCTTGCCATGGGAGTGTCGGTCACGCTCATTACTGCCAGCCCTCCCACTTTTATGCTTTTCAGATAGCTGCCTGTCGACGGCAGTAAATGAGTTAAAAAAAAAAAAAAAAAAAAAGTACAATTGTGAAATTTGTCACCTGATTGATTCACAGGGCAGCCAATTATTTGCCAGCTGCATACATCACTGCATATAGACGAACCCTGTCTCACAAAGAAATACACCCAGTTCATTTTCCCTTTAGGTCTTGGAAACGGCTTTGCGTTGGAGGGCGCATGTCGGCTATGACAACATAAACAAAGACTTTGCCGTTGCTGTGTTCTCATTGCATTGTGAAAAATATACTTAAATGTGAGGAACTGGAGGGGGATTTAGTGGGAAACAAGTCAACGATTTGTGAATTCTGCTTCACAATGACAGTCAGGGCCGACACCGAAAGACCGAAATTACGCCGAGGTATAACGTGCTACCAATTAGAGCAAAGTTTATTTCCAGATTGAATATTACTGGCGAATCCTTAGCTGCTACTAGGCCATTTGGAACAACTAGAATATCTTGAAAAAAGGGCATCCTGTATAGTTCCAATTCAAAATTATCTTGCAATCTTGATCACCTAGTGTGGGTGGGTCTGAAACCTGTCCCTGCAATAAACAAGGATTGACTGGACTGGATGTGTCCAGCAATTGACTGGCGACATGTTCAGGGTGTGCCCCTTGCTGGAAATCTTTTGGGAGAGACCGGGGATTGGCAACCCATGGCTCTTGAGCCGCATGCGGCTCTCTTGCGCTGCCCTAGTGGCTCCCAAGCTTTTTCAAAAAAAAAAAATGCTTGAAAATTGAAAAAGATGGGGGAGGGAAATATATTTTTTTGGTTTAAGATGGTTTCTGTAGCAGGGCAAACATGACATAAACATTCTTCATGTTTTCCAATTGGGTAAAAATGTGGAGAATAAATAATACATTTCAACATTTCTGTCAAGGAAGGGAACGGGTCGATCGTGTCATGTTCCTGTTCTTGGCTTCGCCAGGGTGGCAGGCGGAGACAACTTGCTGGTTGCACACGTGCTGCCAATCTTGTAATTAGGGACTCTGTATTTAAGGACCTACAAACTTGCCACTGGTTGTCAGAGAATTGTTTGCCTTACTGCTGCTCTTGCTCATGTGACCTTTTTTCTAGACTTCTCGCTCTCGCCGTGTTACTCTTGTTCTCGGGTTCCTTTGTTCGTAAGTATAGTTTTCATTTTCATCGTTTGTTCTTTGCTTACGTGAATTGGGTTCTTTGCATTTCGTTTTGTTTGTCTCAGGTTAATTTTCTTCCTTGCCTTTTGTGCAAGCGCTTTTGATTATCATTTTGTTTTTTGTTTTCCGGTTCCTTATTTGGCCAGTGCTTTGTTTCTACTTTGTCAATGCGTTTTTATATTAAACATTTTTGTTACAGAGTTTTTGTCTGGTGTCTGGTGTCTACTATTTTGGGGATCCAAAAAACATTATTCGATTCGATCGCGGGAGGTTGGTTGATCAAAAAGTAGAGCTTTGGTCAAAAAAGGTTGGGCACCCCTGCTCTACAGGATGTACTGCAGGGGGAAAAAAGAAAACATTTAATCATGAAGGATCATTGTGTATTTGTAGCCAATGTAGTCATTTTGACAGAAGGCTAATATATATAAACAGGCTGTTCGCAACACAACCTGCGAAAGTGTACGCTCAGTGGCAGGGTTCTAACAGCAGAGCAGACCCACCAAGACTGGAAACTGAAAGGTACTGGAAAGGCACAGCACTGCTGAAGCATCACCAGCATCCCTCCCAGTCCACACTGCAGGCTCTCCGAGCTGCCAGAAGTCAAGTCCAGGCTACAGCGAGGCGCTGTGCCAACAAGTACTGGATGGATCTCTGTGACGGCATCCAACGAGCCGCAGACACCGGCAACATCTATGACGGGATCAAGAAAGCCATAGGCCCTTCACACGGCAAGACAGCCCCCCTCAAATCGAAGACAGGCGAGACTATCACAGACAAGAGCGGGCAGATGGAGCGGTGGGTAGAGCACTACTCAGACCGCTACAGCAGAGAAACCACCATCTCCGATGCCACCCTAGAGTCTGTTGAGCGCCTGCCCGTCATGGAGGAACTAGACGAGTTACCAAGCCTTGAGGAACTCAGCAAAGCCATCGACAGCCTGCCCATTGGGAAAGCTCCTGGCCTTGACGGTATCCCAGCAGAGGTGATCAAGAGTGGCAAAGAACCTCTGCTGCACCACCTACACAACCTACTGTGCCAGTGCTGGGAAGATGGCGAGGTACCTCAAGACATGTGTGACTGTAATATCATCACCCTCTACAAGAACAAAGGTGACCGCAGTGAATGCAACAACTACAGAGGCATCTCCTTACTGAGCATTGTGGGGAAACTCTTCGCCCGAGTGGTCCTGAACAGACTCCAGAAGCTCACTGACAGGGTGTACCCCGAATCACAGTGTGGCTTCAGGTCGGAACGATCCACCATCGACATGATTTTCTCGCTCCACCAGCTCCAGGAGAAATGCAGAGAGCAGAACCAGTCATTGTATGTTGCCTTCATTGACCTGACCAAGGCCTTCGACCTTGTGAGCCGCGACGGCCTCTTCAAAGTCCTTGACAGGATTGGTTGCCCGGGGAGGCTGCTGAGCATCATTCGTTCCTTCCACTCCGGAATGAAGGGTGTCGTCCAGTTTGATGGCATAACATCTTCCTCTTTCGAAGTGAAAAGCGGTGTTAAGCAGGGATGTGTGCTTGCTCCGACCCTCTTCGGGATCTACTTCGCTGTCATGCTCAAGCACGCTTTCGGGAACTCCACTGAGGGCGTCTACCTCCATACTCGCTCTGACGGCGGCCTCTACAACATGGCGAGGCTGAGGGCCAAGACCAAGATCCGCAAAGTCCTGATCAGAGACATGCTGTTTGCGGACAATGCTGCTGTCACTGCCCACAAGGAAGAACATCTTCAGCATCTCATGGACCGTTTCTCGAGGGCGTGCAGCGACTTTAAGCTGACCATCAGTCTCAAGAAGACCAACATCTTGAGTCAGGACACGGAGAGCCAACCCACCATCTCCATTAACAACTACCAGCTGGATGTGGTCAAGGAGTTTACTTACCTTGGCTCCACGGTGACAGACTCACTTGACTTGGACCCTGAACTGAACAGAAGTATCGGCCGTGCCACCACAACTCTTGCCCGGCTCACCAAACGCGTGTGGGAGAACAACAATTTGACGACCAACACCAGGATGGCAGTCTACAGGGCCTGTGTTCTCAGCACCTACTGTATGGCAGCGAGTCCTGGACCCTGTATGCACGCCAAGAAAAGAGGCTCAACACCTTCCACATGCGAAACCTCAGGCGAATCCTTGGTATCAAGTGGTCCGATTATATCACCAACAAAGAAAGACGTCTTGGAACGTGCCAACATCCCCAGCATGTACACCCTCCTCCGTCAGCGTCGCCTTTGGTGGCTCGGCCACGTCCGCAGGATGGAGGATGGTAGGATCCCCAAAGATCTGCTCTATGGAGAACTCGCAGTTGGAAAGAGAACACAGGGCCGCCCACAGCTTCGTTTCAAAGACGTTCGCCTGAGGGACTTGAAGGCTGTTGAGATAGATGGGAAGGGATGGGAGTCACTGGCCCAGAACCGCCCAAACTGGAAACAAGAACTGGCACGTGGTCTGTGCCAAGGGGAGGAGAAGATGAGAGCATCAGCAGAAGACAAGAGAGCCAGGAGAAAGAACAGCCAGGACAAACAAGCGCCTCCCTCCAACTGTGTGTTCAGGTGCATCCACTGCAACAAGGACTGTCACTCCCGGATCGGCCTCTTTAGCCATACCAGACGGTGCTCCCAGTCAGGCACAAACAGATAATCACACTGTGATTGAAATGCCAATGAATACAAACACATATACACACACACACACAACACACACACACACTCAGGCTGTGTTGCCTGCATTATTGTTTGGGTCCAACATGGCTCTTTCAACATTTTGGGTTTGCGACCCCTGGGAAGGACTCTCGCTCGCTGAGAATAGGGATTCGATTTTTGGTTGATTTTCATGTTATAATTGTGAGACAAATAATGACGTGGTTTCCCATGAAGGGACACTTATTTACTTTTTTCCAAGTCATTTTCTGAGCTTCTCCTTCCTTGTGGCTCTCTGTAGCCTAAATCTGATAGAGTGCCATCAGGGTGTTTATAGCAGAAATGGTTCCTGGTAACAATGCGGTCACAAGAAAGCAAACATGTGCCTCCCTCAAGAGTGTTCTCCTGCAAGGGATGGGGGGGGTGCTCAGAAAGCCAATGATCCCAAACAGTAAGTCGTTTAGGCGAACCTACCAACTGAATCGCCAAGATAAAAGAAGCGGGTCGCGGTAGATAAAATAAATGGAGCCCAACATGGCCGTAAAAAAAAAAAAAAAAAAAAAAAAAAGGGAACATGGCCGAGAGAATCTCCACACTGCAGAGAAAAGGGGAACAAATGATTGGACTCGGCCTTCCAGAGCAATAAGAAGCTTGCCTTAATCCTTGCAGAAGACGATTGCAAGTGAGGACAGAAATATGAGGCGTAATGTGTTGTCAAGGTGACAGCTGAACTTTGTTGAAGTCATTTCAGCAGTAAGTGGGTATAAATGTCATATTAAGATTTGGCTTGCTTTGCATTATTTCCAGAAAGAGGATTAATATTTGTAGTTGTGGTCTGATTGGCCACTTTATTAAAGGAGGGCATTTATATAACATAGATTTCTAATTAGGGGTTAAAGGACAGAATACACTAATTTGTCATGAAACACTTTGAGAACAAGGTTACAATGGGTGTTAATGCCTTTCTCAAAATGTATCAGCCAGAGTGGCGAACTCGGAAGCGCATAGCGTGAGAGGCAAACAGCAGTCTACGCATTTATTCAGTGCAATTTTTTTGTCAGTCACTAAACACACATTTGGATTAAAATTATAAATTCATGATGCTCGATCAGATTAGAGTCCCAGTGAGCCAAAGGCAATAGCGAAACCATACCGCTAAAATAAATTTGCGCCTAATACTTTTTAATACAGTAGTTATGACAATATAGAGTATGTACTCCAACACAAGTGGAATAAATGACATAGTAACATTATAATATATAATATACTATTTAATATAAAACAAAAAACCCCAATATTATTGTCATGGAAGAAAAACATCCACGACACACTACCATATCTATTTAACTGAAAAGTCATTGTTCTTGTCTTCTTCCAAGTAAAAAATACCATTTAAATTAATAAATGAGTTTTTGCTCATTATTTTGCCTTATAGCGTCAGATAAAAATGCTAATTAAGCAACATGCTTTTACTTTGATAGTCGCTGATGTAAATCCACATTTCTCCAAATACATTTTTAAAAATCTAAAACATACATTAATTAATTAATTAATTAACATACATTAATTTAAATTTTGTTGTTGTTTTTTTTTTTTTTTTTTTGGGTTCAGTCACAGTACTCTCAAAATTTTAAATAGCTTATTTTTTATTGGAAAACAACAACACTCTAGGCCAGGGGTGCCCAACCAATAGTCAATTGCGATCAGACTGGTCCCAAGTCGATCACGAGGGGTTTAAAGGGGGGGGGGGGACCCTAAAACATTTGTGCGTCTGTGTGCATGTTATTAATATTATATATTTTTGTGTAAATGCCCACTGCACCCTTAGCATCCTGTCAGTCTCACTTTCACAAAAAGTATTTAAAAAATAAAATGATATAAAATAAAAAAAGCAGGTCACCTTCAACCTACGGTGGCCCGTGATTTGCGTCACCGTAAGGTTTTAGCGGCCAGCATTCTGCAATAGTAGCAGCTTTCGATCAGATCTGTTGCACTATATCTTTTATTGTTTTTATAATTGACATTCAGAGTTTGTTTCATATAGAATTCACCAGTACTGGGTAAGAATGGGAATCTGGAGGGTCGAGAGAAGCATTTTAAAATGGTACACATGAGCTACGATAGTTAACACGCTGCAAAATTACGTCCCATGCCTCCGCATCAGGTCTCAACGAGGGTAGGCAGAGATTTTCTTTTCACAAACTCTTGTGTCTACTTTATTTTTCTGTTTTGTTCATTTGAGGGGACGTTATGGCTGTTGCTCATTATGGCGTGCCTATGTAAGGGCGTGCGTATGCGCGATCGCGGGAGGTTGGTTGATCGAAAAGTAGATCTTCAGTCAAAACCGTTTGGGCACCCCTGCTCTAGGCACTTTAGGCAATGCACGACAAATATAATTTAATGAAAAGCATGTACAGTGCATTTTGGTTCAGAAACGGCTTTTTATGTGTATATCAGTGCTATTATTACTGACGTGTCATAAGAATAAACATAGACAATGTTTTAGTCAGAGATAGGCACAACTTTGCCAGTCCCTCCTCTGTTGTCTGTCCTCGACCTGGGCACCCTTCCGTCATCATCCCTACGCCTCCGTCCTTACATCTCACAAGCCCACCACCCTGTGCCCCCCCCCCCTCAAAGAAAAAGCCTCCTTACATGACGCTTTGGGAGAAGGGGCTAAAGGCACAGGTTTCATAAATTCATAAACATTATTTAAAGCTTATTAGCAAAATAATTTCCTACAGTTAAACTCCTCTACAACGAAACCTACATGGGCGAAAATACCCCCTTAGTGTGAAAAAATGTTCATGCATGAAAGCCATTCCCACTTTTCTGCTCCCCCTAAAACGAAAAGTCCCCCTATTCCGTTATACGAAATCTTTTTCTGTGCTCTTGCCTCGCAACGAGATTCACTACAATGAAAGCAAGCCTTCCACAAAAGTCTAATCCAAACTCAGCATGCCACAGCGACCTCTACTGCTTCGTTAGGAAACGGCAACATTAACCACCACACTGGTTGATACATGCGCAGTAGTACAGGAATTATTTGTTTCAGACGCAGCACGAACGTTGCATTGCTAAAATAGCAACAAAACGGACCTTTGCATACCAAGGAGTTAAAAGAAAAGCTTTAACGATTGAAGACAAGATAAAGGTAATAAAACTGAAAGATGGAGGAAGCAAAATACTAAAGACATTATGCAAGAAATTGATGTAAGTGAAAGTAAATGCTGATCGTAAATTTCGCAATTTCTTTTCCTTTTTTTCTTTCTACGCTGGATATGAAGTGTCAAATAAGTGTATGCTCATACTTATGCACTTTTGGAATAAAAATAAAAAGTACACATATGCGATTTTTTTGTGTGTTCGTGTTTACATCTGAGATAAAATTTGCGACAGCGAAAAGTCCCCTGTTGTGAAAAATGTCTTGCTGCAAACATGATTTCGTTGTACAGGAGTTTCACTGCATTACCTTGTAGGCACCCACTTCTGGATGAACAGTTTGACAAACCGCTTGCCACCATGCTTATGTGCACTCGTTCCCCACATAGCTATATGTCGTCAACAGTGAGCAGAGCTGAATTTCAACTAAAGATTTCATTCTGCTCCGAGTGCAAGTATTTGAATTCAATACACGCTTTTCCATGCCCACTCAAATCTCAATTCGAGTCATCACTATATTTAAGATCTACAGTAAAAAAGTGTAGAACAAGTGAGCAAACATTTTATTGTAAAACAGTGTGGACCAAATTACACACAAAACTATCAATTGTGAAGAGCATGAACAACTTAACATGCAAAAAAATACATTATTTTTACTATTATTATTATTATTATTTTTTTTTATGTTCGGCCCCCTGCTGCTTTTCCTCCTCAAACTGCCCCTTGTCGGTAGGGTAAACCAATCGGGACATTGAGGTGGACCAGGGCAGTTGTCTGGCCGGAGGATATCCCTGGCTGTTGAAAAAAAAAACCCTCACCACAGCAGCAGAGCTCGGGAGTGGGGTATTCTATTTAATAAATAAGTCCGCACGCATGTGCTGTGTTTCCCCGGCACCTTCCCGTACCGTATATGCGGTTGTGTCACCAGTGGCCGTTCCAGGGCACGCACGCACACACACACACACACACACACACACACACACACGCACACACACACACACACACACACACACACACACACACACACACACACACACACACACACGCACAAACACGCACACACACACAGACACGCAAACGCACGCACGCACGCACGCACACACACACACAAACATGCAAACGCACGCACACATATATGGTGTCACAGTAGCTTTAAATGAACATTTGGCCTCGTGTCGGCATTGAAAATGTATGTAGTACATCACATGCATGTGCATGAATAAGCAAATGCAGCCGAAAAAGTTAAAAAAAAAAAGAAAAAACATGCAGGGCACACACACACACACACACACACACACACACACACGCACACACACACACACACACATACACACACATACAGTATATGGTGTGGGACAGGACTGAGAGGGATACAACACAGTCGGCTTTCTTAAATGGCTGGATTGAATTGTTTACAACTATTTAAGTGTCAACCAAGATAGCATCTAACTGCTAACACAACCACTGTTGGTCACCAGATGGAGGACGACTGCACCTCTTCTTGTCCGCTTGAAGCAAAGTGAAGTTACTCCCTCCCGCATCCAAACACGCTGAACATACACAAGACAAGTGGCGCGTCATGATATTTCCCATTTAGTCTGAAGTAATGTATTGGCGGATAACACACACAAGACAGGCAGAGCGTGTTTCTGTCAGTCGTTAGTGAAATGGGCATCTGTAGGTACTTGACCTGTTTCGGGACGATTACAGGGATGGGCGAAAACCCGTTTGAGTCCTTGCTTAGTCCATTCTTTTTAAGAAACTTCTCGTCCTACGTCCCCATAATGGGTGTACGTTCGGGACTGACGAACGGACCGTTTCATGCCAGGGACGGGATACCCATCTCTGCTTTGAGTGGCTACCAAAACTGTTTTGATTTGGATATTCTTGAAAGTAATCAGATATCCTGAGAATGGCAGGCAACCAGTTCAGGGTGTACCCCGCCTACTGCCTGAAGTCAACTGTGATAGGCTCCATCAGTTTTTTTTTCTTTCAAAATTACAAACTTCTTCACATATTTTAGCTGTCGAATTGTATTTATTTATTTATTTTAACAAAAAAAGGCAATTGTGTGTTTCTAATAGGACGGCAAGAAAGAACACGTGGGAGGTTATAAATTGTCAGATTTGGTTTTCAGGAGGCCACCACAATATTGCTGATGCTGGAATATGCATTTTGTATTGTGACAAACATTACTGAACACTGCAACACCGATATCGTTAAGAGTGAATGGAAAATTACCTTGGTTACATGAGGTCCCCGCGTAGGCCGACTGGGAGCAATCACACGTGTAGCCGTTGCTTTTCTCGATGCAGCGTCCTCTGTTGTGGCATAGGCTGCTGGAGCCACTGCAGTACCCGGGGCACCCGGCACTCACCCTCGGCGTAATTTTGGCCCGTTCTTCCAGATCCAAGCTCCGCCCATTCACCATCAGGCTCCTCATGCAGCCCAAGAAGCCCCGCTGCAGCGAGGTCGTTCCGCCTGCAACAACAGAGAGTTCACCACATGTCATGATGAATTAACTGCTCAATTTACTTAATTTTATGGTTGCTGTGCATTCATAATTAACTGCAAGAGAATGGATCAATTTTTGAATGTATTTGAAATGCTACCTCATTATCTCTCTCATCTTGGACTTGCGCTCCTCACTTTGACAAATAAAAAATCTACAGTTTTGCCTAAGCTACAGTAAAAACACCCAACAGAATCTCATATGAGTAGCTAGTGTACGGATGCCCATCAAGTAGATCACGTATATCATCCAGTTACACAAGGTACACCAATATATTTTTGAGATACAAAGAACATTGTAAATACATAAGTATCTTGAATGCTGAAAAAGTGTGGGAAGCCCTAGAGCGGGGGTCGGCAACCTGTGGCTCCGGAGCCGCATGCGGCTCTTTAGTGCCACCCTAGTGGCTCCCTGGTGCTTTTTCAAAAATGTTTGAAAATGGAAAAAGATGGGAGAGGGAAATATATTTTAATATGGTTTCTGTAGGAGGACAAACATGACACAAACATTCTTAACGTTTTCCAATGCTGTAAAAATGTGTAGAATAAATATTACATTTCAACAGTCCTGTCAACGAAGATTTGTGTCACAGCCAGCGACACACGTTTCTATTAGCAGGGTGGGGTACCAGACAGGTGGCTGTTATTTAAAAAAAAAAATGGCGTTTCATGTACAATTCAACAAGGGTACTGGCAGAGAATGGGAATCTGGAGGGCAGAGAGGAGCATTTTTAAATGGTACACGTGAGCAACGATAGTTAACACGCTGCAAAAGTGCGTCCCGTGCCTCGATATGCGTGTGTAAGTGTGTGCGTATGTGCGCGTGCGGTAACAGGTCGATCTTGGGAGGCTGATTGATCGAAAAGTAGATCTTCGGTCAAAAAAGGTTGGGCACTCCTGCACTACAGGATGCACTGCAGGGAAAAAAAAAAAATCATGAAGGCTCATTGTGTATTTGTAGCCAATGACAACGACGGCTAATGCTATGTTAACTAACCGAGCATCCCCAAGAGACTTGAAGCTCATGATCGCAGCAAGTGAGTTGACAGCGTGGGCCCTATTTTCAGTGGACGTATAGCTCAAAGCAGATAGTCTGACTGTGCTCATGGGTAGAGTTTTCTTTCTTTTGGTAATTTCCTAGACTTTGCACGGGTAGAAATGGGCGTGAAGGGGTGTTTCCGTCAAAGTGGGATGGGATGTAGACGAATCCTGGCTAATCATAGTGAATCCCCTCATTTGCATTACAATCAGGGTGGTTGAAGTGCATGCAGTGCTTGACAGTGCAGAAAGACTCGCTGGGGTCCGTACATAATAGGCATGCGCAAAGTGTATTTATACAGGTAAACTGCATGATTTCCCCTTGAGGATGATGTAGTCAAATGCACGTGACGTGGGCGATTGGAGGCTGCTTTTGGACCCTCTGTGTGCCCCCCCACCCCACCTCCTAAATAGTGACATGCCTGATATGACCCAGCCTATCAAAACTGTGGATTTCATGCGCATTGAGGATAAAAAGGCCAATAAACGCCCGTGTCTAATATGAAGTGTGGGCAGTTTTTACATTTTATTTTTCATTAGTTGTTATGAAAGCGTCAAACTGTCAATACGGAGTACATATTTGTGGCTGGGCTATGTCATTCGAACGTACTGCAAAGTCGTTCATACATATTGATAAAGTCTTGAATGTCTTGGTAAAGTCATTCAAAAGTATTTGGTTAAGTAGTTCTTAAATATTGGCAAAATGTAGGCTAAATGCGAAAAACAAAGCATTTTTCCCCATAATTCCACAGGGTATAGAGTTGCAAGTTGCAAGTCATTACCCTGTGGCATTATGGGAAAAAATGTGTGACATTATAGGAAATAAATGCTATGTTCTTAGCATTTAGCCTATGTTTTACCAATAGGTTTGAACAACTTTACCAAATACGTTATCAGGAGATGATGTGTTAAAGACTCTTGTGATGCTTTTCGAAAAACAAACCACCGACAAATCAAGCAACTTTTCTTGGTGTTATTGAAGACTTTGTGACTCCTTGATTCTCCCTGTGAGTCTCACTAATGGACTGAGTACTTCATTACCAAGCTGCCAAATTGCACTTGTCAATTTAGTCTGTATGAAGGGCATGTAGCGGTCACATCAGTATGCACACAGCCCGCATGCACACAACAGAACACAACACAAAGATTCGGCTTACCAACCGGTCTGCTTAAGAAGGTGGGCTTACCGACAAAAAGCTGGCTGCTTAGCTTTAGGGGCAGCTGTCGGTCTGCAGGAGCAGACAGGAAGCGTGCAGGAAGCTGGTCGACTTGCAGGGAGGCCTCCTTGACATTGTGCTCTGCCTTGATGTAATGCCACTGACGGTCATTCAGCGGCATATGCGACTTGATGGACAGGACCACCGCACCGCTTCCGACATCAAAGGAAAATGACACCGTGGATGGAGCTGATTGGCCAAAAAGACACACAGGTAACAGGATGAACAAGACTCGGATGAGTATTCTCACCTCAACCCAAACAACGGCACAATCCCCACCGCTCAGGTTTGTCGACAAAGCTCCCCTGTAATCAACAGTAAATAACACCAGCACCTCGACTACAACAATCAATCTGCGGCTGCACTTGCTTTTGAATAGGAATGCACTGTGCACCCATCGTGCTGCCAGACAAGTACAAGCTTCACAGAGCCCCGGGTGCATTCTTTCATTATTTACATACATTTTCATAGCAGATTGCATTACCCTCAAAGGAGGTTTCTATTATTCTCACGTGTGCTGGCTTTGTGTGCCTTTATCGAGGTCAAATTCAAGCACTTTCAACCCCCCCAACCCCCCCAGAAAGTTGAATAATATTATATATTTTTGCTTTGCCCGTACTTGTGGTGTCATGATTAAAAAGTACATTTTTTTGTTTCAAATTTTTTTTTTTTAAATAGTTTTTTTTCTTAATCAGTGGTCCCCGCACATACTTGCAGTTCGTCCTCTGTGGATTCATTTGTAGAATTGTTACCAATCTTGAAGACTGTATTTTCTTTTTGGGGCCAAAGGGAAGTGGGGGAGCCAACACATGATGGAGGTTTATCATCATTTTTTTGAAGGTTTTTTTTTTTTTTTTTGCGTTTAAAATTGCATTTCAGTGGGTATCAATTATGTGCGTATTTTCGCAATTCCTTTTACCCGCGATTAGCGGGAGTCCACTGTATTCTAATACAAAGTAAAATATGTATATGCACACACAGAGAAATCTAAATCATCTAAAAATGGCAGCATTAAACTAAAAAACAAATTCCAACAGGAATAATAATGTCACAAAAATTGCCAATTTCATCTAATAATACAAATCACCCTTGTTTTCACATTTCACAAAGCAGCAATAAAAGGAAAGAATTTCAAGCCTGTGTGCCGAACCCCAAATATTGGAAATATTGTTTCATTTGCAAGAAGCGCGAATAGCCGAAACAATATTCATGCAGCACAGATAAACTTTGATATAGTTTGCTTTAGTATAACACAACGACAAGAATCATATGGTGCTCTTGTGCATTTCTGCGCTTGTTACGGCGCATGACTGTTGACTCACAGCTGAGTTCCACTCTGACAAAGTCTTTGAGGCCCAGGCTCTCCACAAAAACTCCTGAGGGAGCGCTCGTTTTGAAGTAGAAGGAGATGTCTGATGCAAGCTCGGCCGGTGAGGTGGGAAAATAGAGGTATGATGATTCTTGGTAGAAGGTGGCTGCATTCCACATGGACCCTGAAGGAGAAACCGACACAAACAAATGTATGCAGTACATGTAAGCACTGTGAAGGACAAGGACCTGAGAAGTATTAAGGATTACTCAGGCTACAGTTAAATGAAAGAAGGTACAATACACTAGTCCCAATGTTACAGGAATGAAGTTGTAATATTGAGGGAATCAAGTTTTGTTGAGAAAAAAATAATTCTATTTCTTTAGAAGTCTCAGTATTTTGATGCAAAAATGAGTATTATTATAATGAAGTTGTATTTCTTCAAGGGAAAAAAATCTGAATCTTAACAATAGTCATTTTTTTTTCAGAAAATATTACAAGGGTACAA
>NW_017805558.1:247639-256550 GCF_001891065.2 Hippocampus comes
GTTCTACTAAACCATTAGTCAAACGCCATCATGTCTTCTGTCGTTATTACACAAACAAAAATCTCTTTACTGTTACTAGTGTTAGTACCTCAATATGGCTACGCTCGTGAAAGCAATACAACGAACTCAAACGCGTCTTCGTTCAATGTTGTCAACAAATATCTGGATTATGCAAATTTTCCTCAATTCTCCGGAGAAATTTTCATAAAAATTTGAAAAACCCGGAATTCCGGGAAAATCCGGAGGACTTTCATCTCTGGTCCCAAAGCGGCTCCTAAAGCCGGAGGTCGTTCCCGAGTTGGGCTGTCTTTGCTGGACAGCCCCAGTGCACTTGTGTTTTTTGCGCCTGAAATGGGCAGCATTTATCACAGCCCCGCTTTGTTCAGCGGAAATGTCGGTGCTGTTGGACAGTCTGCGGCTGGATGTCTGGATGACTTGTGGAGCCGACAATGAGAAGAAAGGAGCGTCAGTGCAGAGCGCCGATGAGTATGTGGAACTGGGAGTAGCGTCTTGGAATTGAAGCGGATTAACATGGAACAGGAGATGTGAGCCAATCTCTTTTTCGTCAAATGGACGCCACAGCTTTTGTTACTTTCAAACTTAGCTTTAGTGATGGGTCCAGCAACACCGATGCGTCGACGCATGCGTCGAGCTCACAGAGCAATCCACGTGTCGGTGCGTGTGCTGCTTCGTGACGATCACGTGACGAACACATGAACTGCGTGCGTCGATGCCACAAAAGCCAGCCAAACTGTGTTTATAAGGAAGTGCGTCGAACGACGCGATGCCACCTGCCGAAACAAGCCAGACCTCGCTCTCATTTGAATAAAAATATATATTTGGGCATCAAGGAAAACACACAGATTATCAGAAAAATGTGTACGTCTGACTTCGAGCGTCATGTCGGCTAGGCTAGCTTAGCTGTTGTCGTAGTTCAAAGCTTCTTTGATATGACCTGGGTTGCATCGGCGCCGTGAGTATATGCTCGCGCTCACGCACGCACAGCAGAGAGCAGCGGAATATCGACTGCTGAGGCGCGCTTCACTCGAGTGATGTTGCTACAGTACATGCATTTTATGGAGCAGCTCCCGGAGAAACGCAAATTGTCCGCCGTGTAGAGCCATTTTGATCTCCTTTTGGAAAATAAGGTATTTATTCAAACTCCTTGTCTCACCAAGTGCCTCTCGGATCTTTGACATGTCTTATTTCATTCTAATTCAAATTAATTTCATGGTAACTCTTAGTTTACTATTCACATATTTTATTGCAGGTGAAATGTTGAATTTGCCATACAGAAATATCATATACCAACAAAAGCACCTCTGCAACTACATCTGGCATGTTACTCATCATTATTAGTTTGTTTTTTTTGTAACTGTTCTAAATGCCATATTTGTTAGGTTTGGTTTTCTTTAGATGATCTGTGGCAACATTTGGATGATGAGACTGGGAAGAAGTGCAACAGCAGATGCTATACCTGAGGTCCAGCGATACCTGGCAGAGGGGAAAATTGCACGCAGTCAAGACCCGCTGTTATAATCGAAGGACCAACACACTACTTTTGCCAAACTCTCCAACCTCGCAAAGCAGTTTCTCTGTACGCTGGCATCACCAGTGCCATGCGAGCAGGGGAAATAGCATGCAAGAAACGCAACAGACTGAAATTCAAAACACTGGAGCAACTTATTTTTCTGAATAAAAATTTGTGAAGACAAAGCCCACAATCATCCTCATTTACATAATTTTCACCTTGTTCAAACATATTGAATGATACAATATGAATGCATAGCTGTGAATGATATTGTATACACTTCATCATCAAAATAGTCAGTTCAGTCTGTCAAGTGGGTTGCCTGCAGGGATTTTGAAATTCCAGCAGGTGTCAGTGGTCAGCAACACAGTATCAACACAGTGTGTCATTGTGTCAACATGCTTCATGAGGCCTCATGCACCCACAACTACTTAGCTTGTAGCAGACGTCTGCACATTTTCAGCATGACATCTTTGCTTCACTGGGGAAAGGACACTTTGATTCGCTCCTCTTTCATCTAGAACTGCTTCAAACAACAAAGTGTCCGCAGCAAAAGTGATTGAGATTGCACGACTGTCAGTGTCTTATGTGTTGTGTTGTATTATTTTGTCATTTTATGGTAACTGTTCCTTTGATGGCGGCGCGGGCACCCGCAGCGGCTCCTCTCTCTCCTGTGGTTGAGAGGAAAGAAATTTCACCTGTGCTGTCTGTTGCACAGGGCGGCCCGGTGGTCCAGTGGTTAGCACGTCGACCGCACATTGCAGAGGTACTGGGTTCAATTCCAGCTCCGGCTTCCCTGTGCGGAGTTTGCATGTTCTCCCCTGGCCTGCGTGGGTTTTCTCCGGGTACTCCGGTTTCCTCCCACATTCCAAAAACATGCATGGCAGGCTCATTGGACACTCCAAATTGTCCCTGGGTGTGAGTGTGAGCGCGAATGGTTGTTCGTTTCTGTGTGCCCTGTGATTGGCTGGCAACCGGTTCAGGGTGTCCCCCCGCCTACTGCCCAAAGGGATAGGCTCCAGCACCCCCCGCGACCCTTGTGAGGATAAGCGGATCGGAAAATGTATGTATGTATGTATGTCTGGCTGTTGCACATGTAGCACATTTGACAATACAGTTGGCTTGAACTTCAAAATGGACTGCAGTGGATAGAATTCAGCTTTAATGTTCAATTATCCCACCAGATTGGCATGCATTTCATCAGTATTTACTGATATTGTTTAAAATTTTTCTGAAAAACATCACAAAAGGATGGTGAACGAAAACAAATTTTGAGATCACCGCGAGGCACAGAGTTCTTGGTAACATACCATATGTCTGCGTCAGCATCACAATTGCAGAAGTAGTTCATGTCAACACAGTTCTCCTCCAGGCTGCAGGAGCACTGCTGGATTCCCGGCAGAAAGCCTCCCCAATAGCTCCGCCTCTCTCCGCGTCGGTCCAGCCACCAAGACATTGGACTGCCATCTGCAATAATATACAAGCCATTCAGGGATAGTCTAATACCTGTACTCGCTAAATTTGACATGCCAAGAACCATCGACACATGGATGCATGCCAAGAATTCATCCTTGGCGTGAACCCTAAAACAGGCCAACTGACAAGAGTACAATCTACAGTGCAGGTATCAAATTTCGATCCTTGAGGTCTAGTAACCTGCATGTTTTAGATATTCCCTTCCTCCAACACAGCCGATTCAAATCATCAGTTCTTCAGCAAGCTTTGGTGGAGCCTGATAACACTCCAGATCATTTCAATCAGGTATGTGGGCACCAAATAGACGAACAAAATAACATATATTGCAAAAAAAAACTGCAGCAGGTGAATCTCTGGGTACCAAGCTGGGAGTGCACAATGTAGTATCAATCAATCACGCAGACTTTATTTATATAGCACTTTTTACACATAAAAATGCAACTCAAAGTGCTGTGCAATTGGTACATCAAAAAAGGACCCCAGACTCCCTCCACCATACACAGATAAATATCCCCACAAGCTTGCCTGTGCTCGCCCGCGCACACACACACACGCACGAACGCACACACACACACACACACACACACACACACACACACACACACACACACACACACACACACACACACACACCCTGATGAACTATATTAAAAAAAAAGACAGCAAGGCACAGAGAAACCGTATGAAGAAAAGAGCACCCAAGGGGAGCTCATCCATGCTGACAAGAATGACAGGCGCCACACCTCCGAGTGTGGAGGTCCCCCATGAGGAAACACTAGAACTTAAAAACAAAACAAACAAAAAATTGAATTAAAATAAGTATAAATATCAGCTAAAGAGATGTGCTTTAAGCCTCCTCTTATTAAACATCAACAATCTCTGTGGACCTGATGTCCTCTGGCTGAATGCAGCCTCACCATGTGTTCTGGTCCTCACCCTGGAAATAATTAAAAGGTCAGTGCCAGAGGGTCTGAGGAACTGTGAGGGTTGATATGAGCAGGTCAGACAAAAAAGATGGCCCAAGACCATAAAGACATTTAAAAACTAATAAAAACACCTTAACATTGATTCTGAAACACACAGAGAGCCGATAGAGAGATTTTAAAACTGGTGTAATGTGTTCCTATCCTTTGTTCCTTGTCAGGACTTGCTGAATTCTGGAGTAGCTGTAAGCTTGAAATTGTCACGAATGGTAGTGGTGGAGGACCCCCAAAAAAGCAGGCAGGAAGAAGGAGCAGGGCAAAGTTGACAAATTGTATTGAAACACAGAGAAAATCCAATCCTAAACAAACAAAGTCCTGAAAACAAAAAGATTCCAAAGTAGCAAACCAACACCATGACTGAAGCTAACAGTAATAGAACCATGACAGAACAAACATGACAGAACAAACAATGACCCGACACCGAGTGGTCATGCCGGGAGTCTTTTTAAAAAAATGACCAACAGGTGTGCAGCTGCAGGCGGGGCCCTACAGTGCCACAAACAGAACCATGACAGAAATACTAATTTTAGGAAGACCAGAGAGCAGGGCATTGCAATAATCTAAGCGACAGGAAATAAAAGCATGCATCAGCACTTATGTGTTAGCCTGAGAGAGAAACGAGCGGACTCTGGCTCTATTCTTGAGATGATAAAAACCAATCTTAGTTACATATTTAATATGAGGGGAAAAAAACTAAGCTCAGAGTAAAAAATGACACCCAAGTTCTTCACACATTTTGATGGTTCAAGATACTGTAGTGTTGAAAGTTTCTTTCTCTGCTCTTCAGGAACAAGAACTAAAACCCCTGTTTGTTCTGATTGAGCTGTCGGAAATTTTCTGCCATCCATGCTTTAATATATCTAAAATACAATTTAGAAGGGTATCAATAGGCTCTGCTTTATCAGGAGACACTGCAATATAGAGCTGTCTATCATCAGCGAAGCTGTGAAAGCTGATGCTGTGTCTCCTGATCAAGTATTAAGTCCAACTTTATTGTCAAATGTGATGTACAGCACAGATGAAATTTCCTCCCTCTTAAATAGACAACAGACAACAAGAGGAGCCGCTGCGGGCGCCCGCGCCGCCATCAAAAGAACACTTTACATAAAATGACAAAATAATACAACACAACACATAAAACAGACAGTCGTGCCATCCTCACCACTTTTCCTCCATTCACTATGTTGTTTGAAGCAGTAATAGATGAAAGAGGAGTGAATCAAAGTGTCCTTTTCACCAGTGGATCAAAGACGTCATGCTGAAATGTGCACACGTCTGCTACAAGCTCAGCTTGAAAGCAACAAGAAGCTTTAGCATCCATTAACGAAAAAGAGAGATTGGCTCTCCTTTCCTGTCCCATGTAAATCCGCTTCAGTTCCAAGCCGCGACTCCCAGTTCCACATACGCATCGGTGCTCTGCGCTGACGTTCCTTTCTTCACATCGTCGGCTCCTCAAGCCATGCATCCATCCAGCCGCAGACTGTCCATGATGACATGTCCAAGGGGATGCATGTAAATATTAAAAAGTATTGGCCCTAAAATTTAACCTTTGGGAGCCCCACATTTAATTTCATATTAAGCCAGCCAATTAACATTCAATTTGGGGCCGATTCGAGATTCAGTCACTCTTGCTAAGTGTCCAAAGGCTAATGACGATTGATTGGCCGCTTCCAAACGGTGGTGTGGCAATCGGTTGCGTTTCTGGCATGTCGAAATTTGGCCAGCCCTGACAGTGATCTTGCACATTACATTTCAAGTCCACATGTGTCCATTTAAAATTTCAGCACAAATCAGGGAAAAAAATGACAAGGGAAGCAAATCGCTTTGTTGTTAACATTATATTTGAGCATTCTCATTGCAAGTCTATAGAGAGCAAAAACATATTTTTCTGTTTTTTTTTTTTTTGTCAACAGTGATATGCTATTGACAACAACAAGACACGAGTGGAACAGCAAAAATCAAAGCGTACAGTAGGAGCAGTCACGTCTCACCACTCAACAATTTCGCATCATGTGAATGCTTGAGTCATTAGCTCTGACTTTCCATTGATGGCAGTTCTCCACTACAGTGTGAATTTGTACAGTTGTACAGTTCTTTTCTGAAACATTTATTTTGTGCACTGAAACACTTTGTTTTTTTCTCCTCCCCCCTCCCCCCAATTTTGCTGCTGTAGACTGAAAATTTCCCCAGTGCGGGACAAATAAAGGTTATCTTATCTTATTTAAAACAAACACGTAAAGGATGTATGGATGTCTAAAATTGTGCGGTTTATGGAAAATATCTCAGAACATTGCCACTAACAAATTAAGTAGGCAATTCCAATAAAACTAGTCAATCTTCCTTCTTCCGTACAGTAATACAAAAGTAAATACATTTCAAATCAACCCCCGAAAGCTCATGTATAAAATTGTTGAAAAATACAAAAACAAGGGACATTTTTGCTGTGATTATGGTTAATTTGAGTTTGATTTATAAACACGATGCTTTGTGGTTCGTTATCGTTTGTTTTATTCTTTTATTTTTTTGTGGAACACTAGTTTTTATTTTACTTCATGAATGGAAATGTTTTGGAGTCCTTCATTTGTCTGGAATTAAGTAGTTTAGGTTTATGGTTTGTGTTTCTTGTACATATATCTTCTGTTGCATGCAATTTTCAAAATTCATCGAGTAATCATTAATTCCCCTACTGTAGAACTAATAAAGGGCATCTTATCCTATCTCTAGGGAATGGGGCACTAGGCTGGTTTACTGAACTGAAGAGGTGAAGGACATCCATTGCTAAGTTGCAGCAAGGTTGTGCACCGATTCCCAGCAGACATCCCCAAGCGTGACTCAGTTGTTACTTACGCAAGGACAAAACGGCGGTTTCGACCTTATAAGTTTGGGCAACAGGCCAAAGATTAGGATGCCGAGTCGGACTTCAGCCACCATCTGGCAGATTCCTACACATGATCGGAATTGTCGTTTTTTTTTTTTTTTGTTCATCATTTTGACTGTGACCCTTATTTTTGTCGCCTCAAAGAGCTGAGAGGATGCTCAAAGTGAATCCTGAATTACTTTGACCTTCAACTGTATATTTTATATTTTGTCCATCTCAACCTTTTCTTTTTCACATGGTTTAAATTTAGAGA
Source organism: Hippocampus comes (assembly GCF_001891065.2). Lineage (NCBI taxonomy): Eukaryota > Metazoa > Chordata > Actinopteri > Syngnathiformes > Syngnathidae > Hippocampus > Hippocampus comes. The sequence goes on from NW_017805558.1 coordinate 254,761, forward strand.
CGCAAATACTAAGATGCTTTTAACATCTCCACAGTCCTCAGCATGCATGCACAGAGCGTTTATACCAATGCATTTGGACAGAAGCTATTAGATCTGGAACTCTTTTAAAGTTTAAAGTCCTTCACTAGGTTCATTCGCTCGTAAAATATTGATACTTAAATGCAGCTACAAGGTTTTGAGAATAAAATCTGCTTCATCTTAGCATTTTGGGCCTAGAAATCTAAAATGATCATGACTCTACAAAAACAAATGTGCTTAAAGAATGCTTATGTCGGGCCCACCACAACAGCTAGCGATACCTAACAACCCATCAGCGAATGTAACTGAAGCAAGTGCCTCGGCAAAAAAAAAAAAAATAATAAAAAGAAAAAAGAAAAAAAAAGACTTTTCTGCAGGGTTAAGTACGGCGGCCTCAATCATCGCTCACACACGTAAGCCTGAATTGCAAATGAAGCCGGTATGCAGGGAAAAGCCCATTAAGCCTCTTGTCACTAAACATAATCAAGTGTCACATGGTGCAGTGCTCTCTGCCCATCCAGAATGCATTAGGGCCGCATTAGGCAGCGCATTTATGTATGGCCACAAAAGTCATATTAGTCTAAGTCACTCAGCGGGACGCAGACACCGCCAATTCTCTCTGAAATCACGTCTGAATAGGATGCAATGACTTATGACTAACAGTCTAATGCCTTATTAAGACCAAAATGAGAAAAAGTTCCTTTGTAAGCAATGGCAAAAGAGCAGACAACAAAGGAAAGCAGTGTGTGCGAAGAGCAACGTTAGCAATACAATACAATACAATACATGCTTGATTTATTTAGCATGCAACATCGTGTTTGCACAACCAAGGTTGAAAATAAAACAATCTTTATTTTCTTTCAACATCAGCTGACAACCTTGATTGGCATGATTACTTTGCAGTTTATTTCAAAAACATTAATCACCTCCCCCCCTTTCCACCCTCCTACCAAAATAAGAAAAGGTGACAATCAATACGTCCTGTACGAGATGTCGCGATAACCTTGGTGAGACGGTAAATTAATGAATGACAAGCTTGATTTTGTTGAGCATGCTCCAAGGTCCGCTAGCAGAGCCCTGTGGTGTTTATCACGACAAAATCTGGGTAGTTGACGCTTAGAAAATCATGACAAAAAGAAACTGCAAACTAATCAGTTTTTATGCCCGTTGTTCTATTGGATTTCCAGCTAAAATGTCAACCTTTCCGTGATAACTGGAGAGGCCGCTTTACTGCTGACAAAATAAAATGCTCACCTATAGCGGAAAAAAAAGTCATGAAAGGAACCTAAATCCCTTTCAATCAAGTAGTAAAAATCAATGCGGGTTACAGCAAATGAGAATTTGCTAATACTTTGAGTTGTCCAGCCAAAATGCCAAAGGAATAAACAAATTGGGGATGACAAAAAAAACAAAAAAACATTTGATTGTATTCCTTTCAGGAGCAAGCATGACATTCCAACCATTTGTTTGGCTGCTTCCATAGTCTGAGAAATTGCCATTATCCCTTCAATTTAACAAAAAAAAAAAAACGTGGAGAGGTAACAGAACACCCGACCACAGTAAGGTACCTTTTGTTTCATATAAATCAGGGGTCGGGAACCTATGGCTCGCGAGCCAGGAGTGGCTCTTTTGATGATTGCATCTGGCTCGCAGATAAAAAAAAAAAAAAATCTTGCTTGTTTATTAATGCATCCATCGATCGATTTTTCACTGCTCATTTCCTGTTCGGGCTGCAGTTGGCTCCAGGAGCCATTTTGATTGGATGATACTGG
>NW_017805558.1:256773-268234 GCF_001891065.2 Hippocampus comes
AAAAAAAAAAAAAAAAAATCACATATTTGTATTCTGATTTTCCCACGTAGCACATACAATATTGGGTAAGTGTCAGGAAATGTTACCTCATTTGTCCTCTTATCACTAGCTACTCTGCAAACAACTGCAGTGTAGCTCAGCCTTGGACAAGTGGACGTCATATACCTGTATATATATATATATATATATATACACATACACATATATGGCTCTCACTGAAATACATTTCCAAATATTTTGCTTTTATGGCTCTCTTAGTCAAAAAGGTTCCCGACCCCTGATATAAATTAAAGCAATGCTCAAATAGCACAAAAATATGCCCCTAATGGCCGTGATATCACAGGCATTTGTTTGGACGCCAAAGAATCACTCTGAAGCAATGCCTTGATAGCCTACCTTTGCTTTTCTGGCCTTGATTTTGGATACATCGTGGAGAAAAAAAAGTCTTTAATCTAAATAGTCAAAGAATGCAGACATTTTGAACATTCAAGCAAATATGCCTAACAGATGAAACGTGGCTGGGTGCAGCAACACACCGAACAAGTGAATGAATAGCTTATACTTTAAACAAGTTTGGGCAGATGTTTCCCATGGCAGCATTGGCTTCTTTCCTGCTTAAAGTGCAGGGCTGTCTTTAACATAGATGCCTTCTCCCTCCTTACGTGGATATAATTTTCTCGATACGAGGGCTTCAGATTTCCCCATCTTGCTGCGGCCAACAAAGCTCACAGATAACCGTCAGTACTGGCTGCGCAGCTGTAAAAACACATCACGTCGCCGAAAAACCGTGTCCAATCAACCATTCTTATGCCCAACTCATGTCCACTTCAACATATGAAAATACAAAAGTGATCGGCACAATATTTTGAATTTTATTGATATTAAATGTGAGCTCCTATGGGGAAAACGTCACCTCAACTAAATCAAAAATATTGTTTTTACATTTCCACAGGTTGAAGTGGACATGAGTAGGGATGTGTATAAGAAGTTGGGTGATGATTGATCATAGTTTTCAGACTTTTAGCGATGCTAAAGCTTTTCCAGACGCTGTAGGCAGCCAACCCAAGCAGCAACCCCTGCGTTTGGCCATCTAGCGGAGCCTGGCCCTGGTGGATGGCAAGCCGACCCGTGGCGCAGATGCTCCTGTTGTGATCTCTGGACTGGCGCTTCACGTACTCATGTCTATGGCCGGCCAACAAGCAGTGTGAAGTTTGCATTCTCCCACCAAGAATGCAGCATTTTTGTCAGCTGACTAACAAGTGCTATTTAGAGGATGCACCCTGTGTACGATTCCGGTCCTCTGGCTGGAGGCTTTTTCTTTTTTTAAATTTGACGCTTTAGTGTCCTTGGGGGACTTGACAGATATCAATCTCATTATTATTTCTAAAGAAAAAAAGGTACTGCAGGTAATGTGCTCATTTTCTCATGCTCTTATTAGTGCACGGACAGGCAGACTGTGATGTTTTCAGAGGTTGAAGTAGGCATAAGTAGAGATGTCCACATACATTTTGGGGTCGTTTGATCGCTAGTTTTGGGCAGTATAAGATGTGTATGTACAATGATTTTGAATGTACAAAATGTGTCTGGTTCTTCTGAAGACTCCCACCAACAGAAAGAGTTGTTACAAGAGTAGTTATTTTCCCGATTTCTCTAAAACAAATTGATAATATTGAAAATGCAAGCTTGTTTCATGATACTGATCAAAAAATACACACCGTATTTTCCAGACTATAAGTCGCTCTTGAGTATAAGTCGCACCGGCCATAAAATGCATAATAAAGAACAAAAAAAACATACATAAGTCGCACTGGAGTATAAGTCGCAATTTGGGGGGAAATTTGTTTGATAAAATCCAACACCAAGAACATACATGCCATCTTGAAAGGCAATTTAAAATTAAAATAAGATAAAATAACACGCTGAATAAGTGTACGACATGCTAACATTACATGACGCATAAACAACGAACTGAGAACGTGCCTGTTTTCTTCAAGTAACATATTAAGAGTTATTCAGATAACTATAGCATAAAGAAAATGCTAACAATACACCAAACCATCAATGTCACTCCAAATCACTAAATCCAAAGAAATCTTCATCCTCTGTGTCACTTTAAAACAACTCCACCAACTCCGGAGATAGAAGATGCAGCGCTTCCTCTTCTACGTCGCTTACGTCAGACTCATCGTGGTATTATCAACACAGGTCTAGAGCGACCTCTTGTGGTTAAATGTGAAAATAACGTGTAATGATATAATAATGTGTTAATAATTTCACCCATAAATCGCTCTAGAGCAGGGGTGTCAAACTCATTTCACATGGTGGGCCACATACGGCCTCGGTAGAAGTCAAGTGGGCCGGACCATTAAAATGATACCATACTTTGCTATAAATAACCAAAACAATATGTCTTTCCTTTGTTTTGGTATAAAGAAGCACAAGAACATTAGGAAAATGTTGAAATTTCATGAACATATCTTTTACAAAACATTTCAGGGAGCACCTTACATTTCCTTCGACAAATGTGCAATTTACTTTTATCATTCACAAATATGCATTGCAACTGATCCCACTGATTGTACAAACTTTAACAAGTAATTGGGATTGAAAAATATAGAAATGCACTTTAAGATTAAACGAGATTTATAAAGACAGGAAATTTTAAACCATTTACACGTGCATATAAAATCTAAATGTAATCCCTGCCTACACCTTACAAACTCAGGAGAGTGCTATTAAATGTGTAAATGTCAGAGTGCTATTGATAGCGTCTGCTGACATGGGTCTGTCTCAGTGACGGACTGAGGCTGCTGTTGTCTTCTTCTCTGATCAAAACAGTGTCCCCTTGAGATACTCAATGAATTTCGGTAGGTTTTTGAGAGAAAAATGGGCCATCCTGGCAATGTATTCCCTATAAGAAATTAAGCCCAACAAAAACAAGTGGAAGAATAATATATTTTTATATGCACAAGAGCAATTTGGGATTTGCACAATAAGTAGAAGAAAAACCTGTTTGTGCCACACAGTATCATTAGTGTGAATGCTTGACTCTCAGCACTGCCACAATAACTCTAAATATAGCAGCAGGATGTTGGCGGAATTATGCAAGGTAATTACTTTTTCACTGTTGTCTTAATGACGACCGCGTGGCCCCCACTGACGAACGTCAGTCATTACAGATGAGACGAGGAGAGGAACACCTGCTACTCGAATTGTCCACAGTCGAGCATAGCAACACGGACATTAAATGTCTGAACAACATCTGCATCTTAAGTGAACAGCAGAGGCTGACAGGAAAGCTGGCAGAAGGAGGTCACGTAATCCAGCCTCCTCGACTTGGTTTGCCTGGATACGAGCTCAGATGTTCTTGGCACAGGAAGGCATCTGTAAACCTGGCAAGCTGATTGCGACAGCTGTTGTTGATTGTCTTTCCTGTAAATTAACGCGTTAAACGTCCATAAAGTCGCTTGATGCTGTCGTCGAGAGAGTGTTTACCTGGCACACAAATGTTCTTTTTGTCTTCAAGTTCCAATCAAGCAAGACACAAAAGAGACATTTTGGAATTGCTCCACAGGAGATTTTGAAGCAAAACATCTTCACATACAACTAAGTGACCGTGTTTTTGGAGCTAGAACTTTGCTCCTGTCCACTCTGCCTCAAGCTACATGGGTCACAGCTTGTCCCAATCAAACGTAGGAAGAATAGATTTTGATTTCACGGCACTACATGCTTGATTTATGCTATTCCTTTGTGAACCACTTCCTGATTGAACAGTGAAAGTGTTACCTGATTGGATTAGGATTCATATAGAGAGTTAAACGCCACCCTTTCAGTTAATGGTAAAAATACAACTACTTAATTAATCAGATATCATAATTCCTCTTTGGGGTTAGGAGAATAAAGATCTCCCTGGGAGAAGTGTCTCCTGATTTGGTTCCAAGGAGTTCAGTATTTCATGACTTAAGGCACTTGGAAGACTTGGAATTTAAGATGCTTTCTGATTGGTTTATGCAGGAAATAAAGTGTAATGTTATGTAATTGAGTTTTGACTACGCACTAAAGAATCTGATTGGTTTATCGTTAGTAAATCTTACGAAAATATAGTCTGACAAAAACAGTTGACAGGGTGTGCTACTTGATTTGATTAGAGGAATTAAGTGCTAACTGAGTTAGACAGTGCTTAAACTGTGGTTTATGAAAGGTGAAGTCCCATGCTGTTAGTTGAAAAGCAGTAAAAGTAAATACAAAAGACAATTGTATGATGGGGCGGGCAGGACTAACTCACTGAGTTAGTTTGTGTTAAGTGTTTGCTTATTTTTTCAAGAATATATAGTAAAATGCCCTTTGATTGGGATACAGGAAGTGAGGTATTTTCTAATTGGGTAACAGCAGGGCTCTGTCTGAATGTCCACATTAATCCCGTATAGGATAAAATATAGGAGTCACACCCTTTTGTAGGAGTGTCTGAACATCCGGAGAGAAAAATGTAGTGCACTCAAAATTAGCCACGATGCGCTTCGAAAAGTAGTGAGTATTGATGGTCACTCATCAGGTCAATAAAGACCACAGTGCATTGCGAGCAGGAATGACAGGATTATGTTGCAGCGGTGTCCAAATTCACAGGCTGTAGGTCACCAGCGCGACCCAACCCTACATGGTTTCCAAGATTCATAAAGGTAATTCGCAGGCGGGGTCCTTCAAAGCCCTCAAGGATGCATCGGTTGGGTACATCCCAAGATGAATTTCATGCTGCTATCATGGAAATACATCAGAGTCGGGGAGGAAGTTAAGTGCAAAGCCATTCCAATTTACAAAGACACTTGCGTTCTTTGGAAGAACGTTCTCGCATACGTTCTTAGGAAGACCGTAATTGGTTAATTTCACAAGACCATATCCTGCGTCCTACATATAGAGAAATAACCACCAAGTCAGGTTCTTCCTGTTTGGGATACAGGAGCTAAAAGTGCTTCCTGACTGTGTTACAGGAATAGAGCGGTAAGTGTTTCCTGGTTGGATTACAGAAAGTAATGTGCTTCTTGAATGGGTTACAGGAACTTGTGCGCTTAGTGTTTGGGTTACACAAAGTCAGGGTCTTTCTAATTGTGTTGCATGAATTTAAGCAATGTGATGAAGGGTATCAAAAGAGAAAGGGTACAAAACAATCTTTACCTTTTGTGTTGAAGAGACGGGACCTCTTGCAGTTGTAAGACACTCCTTGTTGGCACTGCTCTGACCTTGACACAATTGTGTGCAGTTGTTCCGACGAGGCGCCATAGTCGAGCACCATGATGTGAGGCCGCTGCAGTGTTGAAGCCTGGACTCGGACTGGAGCAGTGCTGTTGTGGGCCAAAACCGTCCAAACTTTCTCTTCTAGAAGAAACAAGTTTATCTGAGACCACATACCTGTTTCAAACAACTTCTCCAAATCTCCCCACAAATAAAACAGATACATTTTCAACCTGGTTAGTGTTCCAGAACAGCAATTAAATTACTGCTGCAGGCCTGACTTACCAAGTCACTGTTATTAAATAATTAACCTTCCCATCCAGCACTTTATAAACCTGCGCGCAGTGCAGCTGTGTGTTTTATAACTCTACGCTTCAAATGTGATTACTCGGCTCAGTTGCACCATCTAATTCTGCAGTCCACTCATAAATTAATTGGTCATGAATCTTGTAAGGACTGCCGGCAGAGAGAGGTGTCGAGTGAACTGACAGCTGTGGTGTATATTACACTGTCTTTTGGTGAATGGTTTTCACCCAAACCCAATCTCACGGGATGGTTTATGTCTTTGTATAAGGCGTAACATAGCATGTTCACAATCTCTTGAATCCTTTTTGGCCATTACAAACACTATTCAGTTAAAAACGTATGCAATTTTGAGGGCCAATGGTTTGAATAATTGCATAATTATATAAACACGTGCCTGTGTCAACATTTCGAGTTAGTCTGTTCAGAAATTGGATGGTTTTCGCCAAAGAAAAGAGCCTCATATCACACAGTTTCAGATTGTGCTATGCCAAATGGAAAATGCAGTGATGTGGTCCCTTTGTCATTTTCCAACAGGACTGAATTATCTTTTGCTATGTTTTCTAATAAAAAATACAAATCAGTAAATCATCCTGGGTATGCTGAGTGAATGTCACCGTAAAGTGCTTGTACTCCAGGTTGGAGGATGACGCCGGCTCGTAATGCAGACATATCTCAGCATCATAGACGAGGCCCATCTGTGCATTCGCTGACATTTACCATCCGTGCAAAAACCTAATTAATTCCCCTCTGCACCTGTCAGCCCCCCCCACCCCCCGCAACCACCCCCGTGATCCCCCTCATGAAATCCAAGAAAGAAAATAGCAAACAAAACAGTATTTCCAACTAGTTGATCCTTTGTTTGCACAGTAAAATTAGACAAGGAGTCCATCTTAACTGAGCTTGCAGTACATGATGTGTGTGTGTTTATTCTTTCTTCAAGAAAATCCCCAGTCATGTCATGATTATGCATATCAGGTTGTCATGCTGAGAGCTATTTGCATTTGGGATGCATTTTGTAATTGAGGTCAAGTCAAGGAATCTCGATGACCAAAAAAAAAAAAAAAAAAAGGAAGAGACAGTGGCATCTCTCCTCCAGAAGTTGAGATATCTTCTGGGCAGTGTCAAAAAGCAAGCATTTGTGCGTTGGGTGGGTTGATTCAAATCCCAATGAATATGTTTGAGTTTTCGGCCTAGTAATTGTAGAAATGTAAATGAATATTTATTTACGATTTTAGGTTATTGTATTTCCATTTGGTTACACGACAGTGTATGTGGAAACAGAATTTGTTTCTTAAATATTTTCATATACAATTTGCCCAATTGTGGTTTGAGGATAGCTCCTCTGCCCCTCCACACCTGCCAAAAAATAAAACACTCGGCAACTTTAACGTCATGAAAATTCTTTTTGATGAAGCAACCACTTTATTACTGGACAGATTCAGCATTGTATTCATTTTCGTCTTGGACTCTTGCAGTATCACAGACAACTGACTTGAATTGGGTTGTTGTCCTCATCACGGGGGTGGGGGGTGGGGTGCTCACCTGTCATGTTACAGTACACCTGTGTGGCCCCTAGGGGTCCGCTGCCATCTGGGTCGATGGAATAAAAGCCTGAGGAGCCGCCGGTCAACTTGTAGGATTCGCAGGATGATTCATAGATGGCTGCAAAGGTGGAACAATTTTCAACTGTAATAGTCCCATTAACTCTAAATGAAAAATAATACTTTCTGGACTTTATGATCCCGATGCGAGTCCATCGACCATTTCCTGATCTATTTCTTCCGCAGTTACTTTGTGGCTGACCTCTGTCTTTGTACAGCAGGTTTAAAGAGGACTGGGCCTGCTGATGAGTTTTATATACTGTGCTTGGAAATGAGGCATTGTTCTGGGAAAAAGTCCCACATGATTATTTTTTTTGCAATTGTAGATTGTTGTGTACAAATGCATTACATCACTCAGAGCTGTTTCTTGCATTTTGACATGGCCGCCTCACCCATTTGCTAATGCAGGTATAACTTATGTTGCAGCCACTTAAATGCACTTCAAGAAGCAAATATTCTCAGGGCGAATGATGATACGAATGCAAAATGGGATGTCCATCCATCCATTTTCCGATCCGCTTTATCCTCACAAGGTTCACGGGGGGTGCCTATCCCAGCTGTCTTCGGGCAGTAGGCGGGGGACACCCTGAACCAGTTGTAGGGCACACACGGACGAACAACCATCCACGCTCACACTCACACTTAGGGACAATTTTAGAGTGTTCCATTAACCTGCCACGCATGTTTTTAGAACGTGGGAGGAAACCGGAGTACCCGGATAAAACTCACGCAGGCACGGGGAGAACATGCAAACTCCACAAAGGGAGGTCGGAGCTGGAATCGAACCCTGCACCTCTGCACTGTGAGGTCGACGCGCTAACCACTGGACCACCGGGCCGCCCGCAAAATAGGATGGGTACAGCCTAATAGGTTATGCTGATGTTGACTTGTGATGGCAGTATACTCTGCTGGGCAGATTCAGCATCAAAAAAACATTTTACATTTACATTTATTTGGCAGGGAGCTTTTTGTTTGTTGTTTGAACAAGATGTATGCAAAAAGTTCTGAGCGGATTAGGATGAAAGCTTGTGGCATTGAGCCATGGAACACTTGAGGTGATTTTTGATGTTGATCCAAGTTATTTTATTTATTTATTTTTTGTACTCCAACCTGGGAGGTGAGGGGAAGTTTCACAAAATAATGCTTTTTGTTTGTTTTATTTTTTTCAAAGTAAATGTATTCAAATTGATAACTGCGACACAGTGAATGAGTGGTTTGCACGTCCGCCTCACAGTATAGAGGTCTAGGGTTTGAATCCAACCGTCCTGTGTGGAGTTTGCATGTTCTCCACGTGCCTGTGTGGGTTTTCTTCGGGCACTTCCTCCCACATTCCAAAAACATGCATGGTATGTTAATTGGACACTCTACATAGTTCCTAGGTGTAATTGTGAGTACGGATGGTTGCTCGTCTATGGGTGCCCTACGACTGGCTGGCAACCAGTTCAAGGTGTACCCCGCCTGCTGCCCAAAAATAGGCTCCAGCATGCCGGCGGCCCTTGTGATAATAAAGTGGTTCAGATAATGGATGGATGAATGATAACTACCCAACTTAGTCAGAAAAGCATGCTTCAGTGCACTGGTTGACAGTACCGTCAAAACAAGAGCAAAATTACATTAAAGTACAATCTTATACTGTATGTCCATTACATTTAGTTTTTCTTTGTTGAGATGACACCACAGAAGGGTACTGGTCATGGCACTGAGAAAAAAGTGTGCTGATAATGACAATTGCGACATCAGTACACTACAAGCAATACCATTCATTGAATAAATATGAAGCGAGGCCAGCATGAAAATTACCTGACATTTACATTCGTACTGTCCATTATGTTTCATTGCTGGTCTTTTCTGTGTCTTCAAAAATTGAAGAGTGATTCATTTATTTTAGTTTGATTTTATCATGTTTTGCTTTTGTTGACACTTGTATAATAGAGTCATTAAATGGATAGTGTTTCACTTTTTTGGTTTCACTCTGATTTTTCAACGAAAATTATTTTGTCCCCAAGCGGCATGCATTAATTTAGCAACATTTCTGACTTTCACCAAGCAGCCACGAGTGGGAAAAGTTTTGCTTTTAGGGGTCACTTAAGTTGAGGCTTCCTCAGTGAGCAGCAGATAAGAGTGTAAGTATCAGGATTTGAAAAATGTCAACTATATGTGCCCCTCAGAAAGACGCTTTACTTATTCTCACCTGTCATCCATGGCGGCCGTGCTTTTAATACATACTCATTTCTTCCTATTTTGAATTCAAGGAATGCTCCCGTCTGTCATGTTCACACATTTCAAAACATAAAAAAATAAAAAAAATAAATAAATAAAAAAAAACGGGGGGGGGGGGGGGTTAATTGGTTCATGTTTGCCAGCATAAAAATAAGCAAACCAATATTCTGGAAGCAAAAGATACAGGCATTTGCATGGCATATGTCAAGGTGATGATACAGGATGTCAATATACAAAAAAATAAAGAATAATAAATTAAAAACAAAAACAACGTCAAAAGTGTAGAGAAGTCTAATCATAATGCTATTTATTTTCTGCATGACAAATCCACAAAGTGAGATTAGTCAGCTTGCCAAGTACAATCAGGACTTGTTACCCCACATCTCGCTGTTGATGGAATGACACAGCGCCTGGGAGCAGAAGTATATTTATAACTGTGTGTGTGTGTATGTGTGTGTGTGGGTGTGTGTGTGTGTTTGCGCACGCGTGTGCGCAAACACACACACACACACCCACACACACGCACACACACCAAATGGGGCTGTGGACTGGTGGTTTGACACACCTGCTGGAACCTCTTAATTAAGTCTGTTCTATTAGTTTTACTCACTCAGGAGTGTGACGCTTTATTGCAAATAATGTCGCTGATTGAGACAGAAATACCTTGGACATAAATTCTGAAATGTTGCTCTTTTGTCTCCTATTCATCTTTTGATGTCAAACCCAAAACTTTTAATCTACAGCACAAATAAAGCAATTGGCAAAGGGGATTATGGGTCTGGGTCGGTAGCCAGAAAGGTGACAAAAATGAAAATAACTCACAGCTGTGACAAGTCGCTCCCGAGTATCCTGTTCCGGAGCAGTCGCAAGAAAAAGTGTTCCAGGTCTGCGAGCAAAGGCCGCCGTGCTCGCACTTGTTGGGAACACACCTGTCACACAACAACACCACAGCAACACATTGGAAAATTGTAGTAACCATCTGCTAATATGCACCAGCTACATTTTTATAGCGGAGCCTCTTTGGAATTTGAGTAAAATTTCTGAAAAGTAAGATTGAAAGATCAACAAAGGATTAACTCTGCATTGTGTCGTTTTAATTGTTTTGTTTTTTTGGGGAATGAGGTTGCAAAAGATCAAAAAGGCCTGTTTAGAGAAAATGATAGACTTAACAGTTGTTAGTGTTCGAGCCAGCAAGTGTTTCTCCTCTGGCCTAATCACAATCAGAGGCAATGACTATATATACAACCCAAATCTAATATTTGTTCCATGAAACTATTACCGTCTTTTCTGCACTGTAGGGCACACCAAAATGTCTTCCATTTTCTTAAAAGCTCACCGAGCGCCTTAAAATCCGGTGCGTCTTGTGTATGGTCATTACGGTAATACATCGACTCCAAGATGGCTCCTTCCTGGAGACATGCTTCCAATGTTATAACTTGCTGTTGGTTCAGTGAACTGTGTCGCTGCTTTATTAAATAAGTATGTGTTGCAGCTCCGAAAAAAGGAGAGCTCTGATGTTAATTTTTTAAAACAGTCTCAACAAATACAGGTACGTCTTTGTCTATCTCTGTGCTTTCTTCCGTTCGACTAGAGAGTCGTTCAAGGCCGCCACTGAAAAATGTAAACTAACGATTACAGTAAATATTCTCTAGTGCGGACTCGTGTTTGCGCTGTCCAATTTGTCCTGATAACAGAAATTCCTCATTTGGGAAATGAGCATGGTACATGTCCTTTATGAACCTGCAAGTATGTTGACAAAATGCACGTGTAACAACACAATCAATAAAATACAAAAATATACTTTCCAAAAACTGTTTATATAACAAAAACTGCAATACAGGTGTATCCAAAAAAAATCACAACAGTAAAATACGTACAGTATTTTAAAATACGTACAGTATTATAATGTCTATTTTGGATTGTTTTGTTGGATGCATTCTTTGGTTTATGACAATGTTTGCCTGCGTGTCATACAGTTTTCTTGCTAGTTGCAAGTAACTGTCCTGTTGATCACCAATGTCTGGTAATTCTTGTGCATACTGATGGATTTGTTGCCATTTGCATTGCTTCCTCGCTGGATAGTGGCTTGTCATCAGGAGTTGAATCGA
>NW_017805558.1:268467-283720 GCF_001891065.2 Hippocampus comes
TTCCGTAGCATCGGGTGGGCGTTGCGTGTATTTAAGCTCCCGCGGCATGACGTCTCAATCCGGGTTACGGGTAGTGGAATTTCCGCTTATGTAAGTTCCGGTAACATGTAATGTCGTAGTCAAAATGTTAATGCACAGGTTTTTGTTCCGGGTGAAGGAAATTCCTTGTCATAGAATTCCGGGGATGGGAATATTTACTGTACTTCAATGAAACTAAAAAAAATTGGAAATTATACATCAAAACTGAAAAGCAAGCGAGGATATCACAAAATAAATTCTATAGCCCCCCCCCTAGAGAATTTATATTGTGATTTCTTCATTTGTGAATACACAATAAAGGAATAATTAACTACGACTGACATCTGATTGTACTGTTGGAGCTACGATCAAGGAAATGCCAATGCGTTTTTCGGGGGCGGTCATGAACGCCTCTCGTGTTGACCGGAAGAAAAGAAGGCACGGAGAGGGACAAAGACGCACCTGCACCTGTATTTGTTGACAAAAGGAGAGCTGTGGTTGTGGTTTTATTTTTTTTTTTTAAACGCAGACTTTCTTCATGGTTTTCACAGTCTCAACAAATACAGGTACTGTACGTCTTTGTCCGTCTGCGTGCCTTCTCTTCCGTTCCACTCGAGAGGCGTTCATTGACGCCTCCGAAAAACGTAAATTAATTATTACTTCAATTAAACCACAAGAAAATCAAGCGAGGAAATCACAAAATAAATTCTGTAGTGGGGATATAGAATTTATTGTATGATTTCCTCGCTTGATTTTCTGTTTTGATGCTTTATTTTCAATTTTCGTAGTTTCATTTAAGTACAGTAATAGTTAATTTACGTTTTTCAGAGGTGGTCATGAACGCCTCTCAAGTTGAATGGACGCCTCTCGAGTTGAATGGAAGGAGCGTAGCACCATCTAGTGGAGGCATTGTAGATTGCGCCTTGTAATGCGAAGCGTCCAATGTATGAAAATAATTTACAAAACAGCCATTCATTGAAGGTGCACCTCATAATCCAGTGCGTCTTTTAGTGCGGAAAATACGGTAATTTACCGTGTGACCAACGGACTATTCCTTCCATTTCAGAGCTTTGTCTTGGCTGCACTGATTCCAGTACTATATACTGTAAATGATACTGTACTATATTTTGGTGGAGGATTGTATGGCAGATTTCAGCCTCTGTGCACTGCAATGTCAATCTGTCAGTATTTTTGGTTCTGAAATTGGTTCATCTGAGCAAGCCTATCCGCCTAGCAGACTGTTTTATTGTTTCTAACTTTTATTTTTAACAGTGGTTAGCTTATTTTTGAACTTGTATGATATTTAAGAATGTTGCAAAATGGGATAAAGGACATTCCCCCTCACATTAGGCCTACACCATTAAAGTTAAGACTCATCTGACAATTTGATAGCGTGTTGTGAAATTAGTAGACACAGTAAACCTCATTCGCCATTCCTGCCTCACCCCCAGCGCATCTGCTGGACGTCATGGTATTTCTTTCATTGAAATGGCATCAGTGTGGGACAATATCTTAGAATCATTGTAGAAATCAATTAATTGAACTGATTATAATCATTATGATGTTAAAAATATTTAAATATCAGCCCCATTATTAATGCCTGTGTGTGGACGTGTGTGGATGGGGTTCTTCCACAAGCACAGGATCGAAGGTTGAAGGCGGCCCCCAATTGCCTATGTCACATGCATGGCCGACTACATCATTTGCAAGGGGAGAGCTTGCAGTTTACCTGCCAATGTCACGCACGACCCCAGCGACTCAATTTCTGTTTCCGCAATGTCAACCATGGCGCACTTGGGTGTACAGCCCTGATTTTGATGCAAATGGCGGACACCACTAGGATTGGGTGGGTAAAGTCAACTTTCATCCCACAACTGCGCACAAAGGTGCAAACGCCCCATTACATCCAATTCTACCACTGCAAAGTCAAGCAAAAAGCAAAATTGCAAAAGAAAGAAAACTCCACCCCTGCACACAGTTAGAGTATGCTTTGCACTAGACACGGACCGAGTGTTGTTTTAAAGTTTATTAACAGTGGTTCACTTTTTTTTTTTTTAAACACATGACAATTACGGTAATAATATAAAAAAAAAGTGAGACCAGTGCATCTGCATCAAGACTCACTGCCGGATTATGCACTCATCATTGATGTTCAGAATGAGTGTGCAAACATTTTACAATTAACTGTATTTAACATATTGATACACTTGCTGGATAAAACTTTTTTTGTTTGCCAAGTAGAAGCTGATAAAAAAAAAAAAGAAAGCATCACGGTACTTTACGATCCATTACTTTTAATTACGTGTCTGTCAGGCATCTTCAAAAAGGGAGTGATTTTAGGTAATTTAATTTTTATTTAGCTTTATGTTACAGTGGTTGGTTAATTTTATACCTGTATACCCGCTAAGAATGGAAATGGAAGAATGGAACTTAATGTGAATCTGACTTTAAAAATTCTATGTTCCTCCTTATCCCAAGTAATTATAGCATTGATCCATATGGTGTGCGATGGGTATTAAATTGTCAGCAATTCTTGATTAAACACTTACATTTTCTGACATTAGAACTACAGTTTGTTTGATGCAATGGCTTTCGTGCAAGCCTCATGCATGGTGTGGATGTGAATGTCATTGACTGACTGCCTTCCCCAATCCAGGGTTAAGTCTGCCTTTCACTTAAAGCAGGGGTGCCCAAACTTTTAGGACCAAAGGTCTACTTTTCGTTCAACCAACCTCCCCGGATCGCCCCGTACTCACGCGCGCGCGCACACACACACACACACCCACACACACACACACACACACACGCACACACACACACGCACACGCACACACACACACACACACACACACACGCACACACATATGCACGCACACACACACGCACGCACGCACGCGCACGCACCCACGCACACACTCAAGCACACGCGCGGCATGACGAGAAGCCAAACACGGAACCAAGCGATGCACTTTTGCAGCCTGTTGACTATCGTAGCTCACACGTACCGTTTTAAAGTGCTTCCCTTAGCCCTCTAGATTCCCAGTCTTTGCCCGTGCCCTCGGTGAGTCTTACACGAAGCAAACTCTGAATGAGAATACGTAATGACGATCAAAGATAGAGCGCAACAGCTCTGATCACAAGCTGCAATTGCAGACTGCTGAGCGCTAACAACTTCCGCTGATG
Source organism: Hippocampus comes (assembly GCF_001891065.2). Lineage (NCBI taxonomy): Eukaryota > Metazoa > Chordata > Actinopteri > Syngnathiformes > Syngnathidae > Hippocampus > Hippocampus comes. The sequence continues at coordinate 271,669 of NW_017805558.1, forward strand.
TAGTCACGTGCCACCGTAGGTTAAAGATTTATATGCTTTATTTTATTTTATTTTTAAAATCTTTCTTTGGGAAAATGAGACTGATAGGATGATTAGGGTGCAGTGTGCATTAACACAAAAAATATATTACTAACATGAACAAAGACACACAAATGTTTTATTTTTTTTTTCTCCTCCACACCTTTCGGATGTAATTGGGACAAGTCCTAGATCTACCGGTAGATCAGGATCGACGTAATGGGCACCCCTGACCTAAAGCAAGGTGGGATAGGGTCCAGCTCACTACATCCACAAGGGGGGCATGGTCACATAGGACCTTATTTTCATGCCCAGCATAAGCCTAACTCTAGCGCAAAGCATGGATGGAGTTTTATTTCATTTGATATTTTTGTCGGCGCACATTTAGAAACGGATGTTGGCGCTGTTCTGGGTGTAAACACAGTCAACTTGTTGGTAATCATAGATCATCGCTGTGAAGTGAGAACTTGGAAACCGCCTTCCACCCTTACCATTTTTGTCTGTATTAATCAACTTTCAGCCACTAAATTGTCAGGTGTGACAAGAGCATGAAAGAGAAATGGTCTGCCGGAACACCTAGCAAGGCCAAGCAGGGTCTGCCAAAGTCCCAAAAATGTGAAACTCATCTTGCACCCGCAGGAAAATCATTTATGAAGGCAATTGATTCAACAAGAAGGCACAAAAACCTCGTGGTCTCACATCCACAAGGGGCTAAATATCCTTAGAAGTCTTGCTTGTCTCCTTCTTCTTTCGTTGAGTCAGGACGGAATTGTCTTTGTTTCATAATGCTGCGCAGAGCTCACAAAGTAGTTATCTCTTTGCGTGTGTGTGTTGGTGAATGCACATGTCAATTAGTGTCGAACATGCTATTTTGTCCCTAGGCTTGATTTGCCCTGCGATTGGGTGGCAACCAGTTCGAGGTGTACCACTCCAACTGCCCGATGATGGCTGGGTTTGGTTTCAGCAAGCCAGCGACCCTCGTGAGCAGAAGCGGTTCAGATAATGGACGGATGGATGGATGGTCCAACGCCTTTTTTGCTAATTATGCACTCCATAGTGATGAACACCCCCCCCCCCGCCCTCAAATAAATGCAAACCAAGGAACAATTTATTGTTTAAAACATTTTATGAAACTATGATGAAATCTCCCCCCCTCCAAAACACTACTATCTCGACCGGAAGTAAAAAGGGATCCCGCGAAAACACTTTTTTGGTTTGACATTATTGAAATTGAAATCATTATCAATCATTGAAATCTTCTCTCCTCACTAATGGGCGTGATGTAAAATATCAAGCCTTGTTCAGAAATTTCATGGGAATTCTTCTAGTCATTGTTATCAAAATAATAATTATTTTGAATAATTAATGTTCACTTCCTTTGATCTCCTAAGTATAAACTCCAGTGTTTATTTACTCACACTGGCCCTGGCACGAAATCCCTAGTATTTCTCTTGACTATCATTCTTTATTCTCCCCTTTGGAACACACACACACACACACACGCACGCACGCACGCACGCACGCACGCACGCACACAATAATTCACATAGTGTCCTTGTCCAGTGATGGTAAAAGGCTGAGGCTTGTTAAAAGAATTCCTCTCACCTTGACACCACGACAGCCGCTTATTGGATTTCAACACAAAGAGTAAGTCACACATCCTCTTGATTGACACCATCTCTCTTTTTTTAAAATACACATCTGTAATTTCAAACACTTTCACCCATTTTCCCCTGAGTGAGGCATAAGAAACGACACGGCTATCCAATTGCGGCTTAATTACGAGCTATTCCTGTCATTGTCTTGGGAGAAACAGATGGATTGAGTCCGCTGTTCCCTGCATTACCCAGCATGTATTGTTGATCACAATGAAGGCAAAAACATTTTTTTTTGGGGTGGACTCAGATGGATGACACTTGTCTGATTTCATGATAGAAAAAAAAAAGACAAATATTACAAATCTCACAGACAACATAAATGATATATTACACAAGTTATCATTGCTGAAATAAAAATTAAGAGTAGCCTTTCAGCATGGATCGACTGATTAACTCAAAGTCATTTGGTTCAGCCATGGTTAAGTGTTGTTCGGAATTGCTTGGCAGAATTAACACAGAATTAAAAAAATAAGTAAAAATAAAATACTGCCTGTCTGAGTCATCTGTTATGTCTTCAAACATCATTTGGTTTGGGAAATACATATATATTTTTTTAAGATGCGGTTGTTGGAAGGTGAGTCAAATACTCACTTCCTTTGCTCAAATATGGGTATTGTTGAAGACATGGGGTAACATTATCTTATATATATTTTTGTCTCTGGTTGTTCTCAACTCCATGCCAGTTTCATTGAGCAGAAAAATGTTACCCAGATCAATTTTGAGAAATGCTGGATATATCACAACTGTACATAGTTGATGTCATAGGTTCTCACACTATGTCTAAAAAAGAGACTAATATAGAGCCCAAGAAAGAGCCATACTGTAGAGAAAATGTATTTTGTTTTCTATGATCTTGTTCTTTCAGCCATTAACCACAGCTCTTGAACACAGGTAAAGGGTGGAATATGCTCCCTCAGCATGTCTCATGCAGCGTCTGCATCAGTGTAGATGGTGCACCATTCTGCCTGTCGATCACCTGCTACATTCTTCCCTCACTTGTGAACAAGACCCTAAGATACTTGAACTCTTGAGGCAGGATCTCAATCCTGACCTACAGGGGGCGCTCCACCCTTTTCAGGCTGAGGACCATAATTTCAAGATTTGGAGGCGCTAGTTCTTAACTCAACCTCTTCACACTTGGTTGCGACCTGTTGTGATGATGTATAAGATTGGGCTCGATGAAGACAACAGAACAACATGATCTGTAAAAACAGAAATGTTGATACTGAGGTCACCAAACTGGACCTCCTCAATGCCAACAGTGCACAAAGAAATTCTATTCATACAAGGTGAACAACCCTCATTTGAAATGAATCCAACGAAAGGAGGTCTGGTCCTCCACAAATTCAGAGCACCCAAAGCATCAAAGTACTCCTTGAGGGACATGGTTCTCAACACACATTAAATTTATTTAAAGAGCACTTTAAAAGAATCAAGCACTGTAGACAAAGTACTGTACTAAGCGGAGGCTGAGAGGGGAGCGAGCCTTTTCTGTTGCTGGTCCCTCTCTTTGGAATAACCTCCTGCACACTTTATCCAAGCCAACAAAGCACATGTAGACCGGTTGGGCAACTGGAACAATCCAGGACCACACTGCTCCTCCTAAATGTGAGATTTGACTTCCTGATGAACCCTCCTCTCTTGTACCCCTAATAATAATAATAATAATAATACATTTTATTTATAAGCCCCTTTCAAAATACCCAAGGACACTTTACAATCAAAAGAGCAATAAAACCACAGATAAAATTATAAATAATAAAAGCGATGAGTTTAAACTGTATATGCAATTTTAAATAGGTGGGTTTTAAGATGAGTTTTGAATATAGGAAGAGAGTCAATATTTTGGATGTTGGGTGGGAGTGAGTTCCAGAGTTTGGGGGCAGAGCGGCTGAAAGCTCTGCACCCCATCGTGCTGAGATGGGCAGAGGGTACACAGAGGTGGAGGGAGGCTGAGGACCTAAGGGAACGAGAGGGAACGGAAATTTGAAGAAGGTCCGACAGATAGGGGGGGGCAAGGTTATGAATGGCTTTGAATGTGAAGAGGAGTATTTTGAAGTTGATCCTCAGTTTGACAGGGAGCCAGTGCAGCTGTTGGAGGATATGGGGGAAGAGAGGTGAGTTGCAATAGTCAATACGGGAGGTGACGAGACTGTGGACAAGGATGGCAGTGGAGTGAGGGGTGAGAGAGAGACGGAGACGGTTGATATTGCGTAGGTGGAAATACGCGGACCGGGTTATGTTATTGATATGAGAGTGGAACGATAGTGAGCTATCGAGGATGATACCCAGGCTCTTGACCTGAAGGGAGGGGGATACAGTGGAGTTATCAATAGTGAGAGAAAAACTGTTGGTTTTGTGTAGGGTGGATTTGGTACCGACGAGGAGGAGTTCTGTTTTATCACTGTTAAGTTTGAGGAAGTTATGTGTGAACCAAGATTTAATTTCTGAAAGGCAGTGTGAGAGAGAGGAGGGTGGGAGGGATGCGTCGGGTTAAGACCTTACTAGGAAGGTTGAAGAATGTGATCACCGTGTATATGGAACAACACCTGCGGTATCCCTTCTTTAAAAGGAGGACTACAACTATTTTTATGCCAATCTCGAGAGGCTGTGCCCGATGTCGTTGGGATGTTGCAGAAGCATCAAACAAGAAAGCCTCACAAATCCAGAGCCTTTTGAACTGCAGGCTTTTTTATCCACTGCTAGGGCTCTGACCTTGAGGAGCTTTTTGACCACCGCAGCAACCTCAACCCAAGAGAGAGACGAACCTATCTCAGAGTCCCCAGAAAGTTTGTTCTGATTAAAAGGCATGTCTGCAGAATGAAGCAGGTATTAAAAGTATTCTCCTGACCAACTCACAATGTCCCAAGACGAGAACAGCAGCGCCCCATCTCCTTGATACACAGTGTCGATGTTGATGCACCACTTCCCCATACGGAGACCAGAATTTTCTCAAAGCCATTACTTCCCACACCCAAGTTTTTGCCTCAACAACCAATAAAGCTGAATTACACTTGGTCTGCCGGTACCCATCAGCTGCCTACCGAGTTCTACTGGCTAAAAAGTTCTTCTGAGCTACTTCTTCAGTTTGACAGCATCCCTAACCGCCACTGTCCACCAAGGTGTTTGTGGACTGCCGCCCCAACAAGCATTGACCACTTAAACGCCACAACTTTGGTTGGTCAAAAATAAAGGCATGGAACATGACCCATTCAGGTTCAACGTCCCCTGACACCTCCAGGATGAAGTACTGAAGTGGGAGAAATTTTCTCTGTCAGCGGACTCTGACATTCTTTGTGTGTGACATATTGGATCGGCATCAACTCTACCATCATAGCCAACGTGCCACCAGGTGATGATAAGTTAACAGCTCAGCCCTTCTTTGCCAAACCATATGACCACAAGTATAATAGAATGACCACAATGATGATCATCACACTGTGACCATCGGTGTCCTGGTGCCAAGTGCACATACGGACACCCTTATGTTTGAAAACCACACGATGAGCACAGAAGCACAATGACAAAACACCACTCGAGTTCTGGTTGGGGCTGGGGGAACATTCCTCCCAATCACACCCTTCCAAGTCTCACTTTCAATACATATATGAGGTCCCCCAGAATAAGGGAGGTTGTCCGCTGGGGTGAAGCACACCATACAGGCACTGAGCTGGGGACAGTTATAATGATACCTGCTTGTATCAGGTATCGAAATGTTGATACCTGCTTGTTGCCTGTCATTCAGGGCAACTCCAATTTGAAAGAGTTCAAACCCTCTCAAGAGGACTGGTAGCATGGCCTCAGCTGTGTGTGGAGGCAAGCCCAATTACATCTACTCAGAACTTCTCAACCTCATACGCCCTCTTTCCCAGCCACCGAGGTAACATTCCACTTCCCTAGAGCTAGCTTCTGTTAGCAGGGATCGGACCACCAAGGTCCCACTGCCTTCGCATGCCACCCACCTTTCTATGTATTTTATTTTGTTGGCCTCTACCACAGGTGGTGGGCCCTTGGGAGGGGACATCCACATAACCTTTTCAGCCCAAGGGGCCTCAGTGACCTGTGTACGGGTGAAACAAAACATCTTTAAATGTTTTCATTCATCACTAGGTGTTTCAGAGCCATGCTTTGTCTCAGGCCCTCGCCTCAGACCTACTTGCCCTGGCCCTGAGTGACAGAGCTTCTTGGATCACTGGGATACACAAACCACTCCACTACGATTATGGAATGGTTCACGCAAGAGTAACAAATACAATGGTTATTTATTTCTATTTTTTAAATGTGTTCCTTTAAGTTCTTTCAACTCTCTGTGTCATGATACAACATTTTTCTTTACATTTTTTTTTACCAAATTTACAAACAAATTCCCACAGATGAGTTTTGAAACAGTCAACTCATCTTTTCCATCCGTCCGTCCGTCCATCCGTCCATCCATCCATCCACGCATCCGTCCGTCCGTCCATCCATCCATTCGCTCTCTGTAATGTTCATCGTCACTCGGGTATACTGTACTATTCGCCAGCCAAACACAGGGCACATATAGACAAGCTATCGACACACTTACACCGAAAGAACAATTTAGGGTCTTTGTGTTTCTGGAAGGTGGGAGGAAAATGGAGTACTCATCAAAATACCAGACAGGCACCATGAGAACATGCAAACTCCACACAGGGAGGCAGCAACACATGATCGATTAACTGTGAGGCTGCGATGCTAGCCAGTAGCCACTAATAATATTTTCCACAAGTAGTAAATTACGCATATGTGCACAAGATCTATAGTGTAGTAGTAGCAACATCTGCTATACACACATAAACTGCTGGGTTAAATCCCAAAATGAACCAAATTGTTTTTCATTTTAATTCCCCTTCAGGACTAACAAAGGATATCTTCTTCGTAGCGGAAATATTAGCATTACATTAGCGGCCAGGCTTGATTAATGCCACGTGTTTTATCTCCTGGAAGACAGAGCGCCTCCATTATAGCTAGGTAGAACTGCACTGCATCCCGCTGACAGTTGTTTCAAATGTTTTGACCGTCTTGTGCAGTTGAAGAAGGTCACCAAAATATTAGGAACACCTGCAGTGCAGTCTGACAACACAGGTGGCCCCAACTGTCAGCCTTCATGGAGGGATACGCAATAGTTGTTTATGTTTAGTGCTGATTTTGGTCCTCGTTTTCTTGCGGCATAATGGCCCATAAACATTGCAGTAGCCTTAAAAGCCATAAAGTGTCCCTTTGCTGTTATTAAATCTGATTATTTCCTTTTCAATCATTAAAAAGTACACATTTATTGTTGTGTGGAGGGCACCTACCGGCATGCTTCGTCGGCTAATATATACTGGACATGTCCCCTCCTACAGTGGTATTCAGAATAGAAGCAGTGTTTAAAAATAGTGAGTTCAGCAGAAAAATAATTATTTGCATGGGAAACACTATTTTACAATCAACACGTGAAGAAAAAAAACACCAAAACATGAAATTTCTTTCCAGAAAGTGAAGAAAAAGGCTTTTTATATTGCAATATTTTCCCATGCATTTCTTTATAAACTCTAGGATTTCCTGTACAAACTGGTGGAAAGGGTTCCGTCAGTCGTCATCTGTACTTGTTGGTAAAAAACAAAAAACAAAATACAAAAAAGGACGTTTCGCTTCTCTCACAGAAGCTTCGTCAGCGGTAGACAACTCTGAAGTCTCCGTGAAGACTCCGGGAAATTGCTCTGCGCTAAAAGGCTGAGCGTGGCCAATTTGAAATACAAAGAATATTTCTACAACATGATATTCCTGTTTATTTTAAACCGATAAACACATTGAGACAAAAACTAGTACACCCCAAAGACCGGGTTCCCAACACCCAAAAATGCAATCTGATTTATTCCATCCGTTGCCAAGAAAGTGAGTGCAAGGAACATTACATCGGAGAAACCAAACAAACACTCGAGAAAAGACTTTATCAACACAAATGGAAAACAATGACAACAAAAGTGCAGTATACGCACACTTAAAAGAAACAAACCACACAATTGAAGATGAACAAGTAAAAATCCTAGGAACAGAAAAGAGATGGTTTGAAAGGGGAGTAAAGGAAGCGATTTTTGTTAAAAAATTTTCACCCTCTCTGAACCGTGAAGGAGGTATCAGATTTAACCTGTCTCCTATTTACAATAACTTGTTGACCACCAAGGGACATAGACATGCTGATCAGGCTAACTGAAAGTAGCTATTCAGCCCTAGCCCAAACAATAGGCCTCATCAAGACCCAACGATAGGGAATTTAGAAATCATTGGGCCTCTTCACCATAGGGGCGTGACTAACCATCCCCACCCAGTCCTCAAATAGGCCACGCTCAGCTTTTTAGCGCAGAGCAATTTCCCAGAGTCTTCACAGAAACTTCAGAGTTGTCTACCGCTGACGAAGCTTCTGTGAGAGAAGCGAAACGTCCTTTTTTGTTTTTTCTTTTTTGTTTTTTACCCACAAGTACAGATGACGACTGACGGAACCCTTTCTACGATGGAACTTTCCTGTACGACTGAGAGCCTCCACAAGCATCTGTACAAACTGGAAAATGCTGTAACACTTGAGTTTTACTTTCTTGAGAATCACTAAGGTTATTTAGCTTGTGCTTGAAAAAAAGACTGTTTCACATCTGTGTTGCAGGGGGTGACCGATTTTCTGGCATTTGTAAACTGCTTTTTTTCACCCAAGACGATTTTAATACATTCCACAATTCTGCTTCATTGTTTTGGTATTAACTTCAGAAGCAGCATTTTTGTTGTCACCCCACAAGTTCTCTCTTGGGTTTAGGTGTTTGGGTTGTCCCATTCAAGGTGGGTTCACATGGCATCATTTGGTATCAATCTGATACACAAACAGAAAGTACAGGGCCAGTATATCCAAAAACAATACTTTTTAACAATTAAGGTTAATGCATGACAAAATGATGACTCTGTGTCATTGACTTTTTGAATACCCCTTTTAGGGGGCATTTCCTCCTCAGCATAATTTGACATGACCTTCCTTGTGAAGTATTCACACTGAAACCTAGTGCGCTATAAATAGGCCCAAGACCATCGTATGAGAAATATTCCAATATTGCTGTGTTTGCACCACCATCCTCTTCACAGTGGATTAGAGGTATGATCGGGCCGCCCGAGCCCGAGCCCGACCAGACCTTAAAATGTCAATCATTGCTTGGGGTTCGGGTCGGGTCGGGCTTCTCTCTCGCTGACTTTTCTTTTTTTTTTCGAGGCCGTGAATAGTTTTGGCCACGAGAGACCGTGGTTCGCAAAAAAAAAACAGAAGTCGCCTCATCACAACACGTACTGTACAAAACTCTTGCAATGACAATTCAAAGAACTCCTTCCAGTCTCTGTCGAGTATCCACCTGTCATTGTTCGTCTTTGTCTCTCTGCTACTCTCTCTTAAAGTGCTGCGCTAGATTCTTAAGGACGTACTGCTGCGGTGGTTTACGGCCCAATTTTCAACCCGTCAAAATGACGGACGGCCTTAAATTTTCCCCGTCCACTCTTAAAAAAATCCGTCAATGTAATGTAACCTCTTCATAAACAGAAATATAAAAGATGTAAATGTTTTTAAAGTCTTGTTTAAGTTAGATTTCGTTCCAAAAGACAGGCTTTGTTTTCAGAAATCTCCCCTCCTCCTCCTGAGTCCTCACAAATAAAATATGAAATGTGGGGTTTGCTTCGGGCTCGGGCGTGCAAATCAAGTTAAGTGATCAGGCTCGGGCCGGGTCGGGCTTAAATACCCTCGGGCCGGTTCGGGTCGGGCTCGATTTTTTAGGACTGATCTTAGCTCTAGTGGATCGTGGCTTCAATTCTAAATTTGTTTATCATCGAATAAGTAAAGTAGTTCTCAGCAAAGAAATTAAATATTAGTTGAGTGAATCACAGGAAAGCAAAATTTTCAAAGCCTTTTCTGCTTCTACAATACATCCTTGGGTTTGTGGAGAAAATGCAAGGGTTGTTAATATTTCAATAGCATGAAATTCAATTTTGCTTTGTGTTCTGTGAACGAATAATCGCTTTGATTTGGAATAGCATGTGCAAATTCGCAATACATTTGCCCGCGACAAATCAATTGAATTTATTTCTATTGTTTATTTCAAGCTCTAGATTAAGAAAAGACGCACAGTTAAAAAAAAAAAAACACATTAATCTACTCGACTATTCCAAGAGGATTCCAGCTCAACAAGCATAAACGTTTTCAAATAAAATCAATGAATGAAACATCATGAAAAAAAACCCATCACAGTCACGAATAATAGCTCAGTAAGCGGAGATTTTCCAAAACAATTATTATGCCGCTCTCAAAATTATATGTATGTATATATATATATATATATAATTATTGTTATTTATATTTTAAACCACACTGAAATTGTTCTGAACCAAACCGTATACAAAACATGACAATCTTCAGTTTTAATAGAGTCATTATTTTGAAAACTTGAATTCACATTTATCATCAAATCAAAGGTATTTCCGAGAGAAAAGAGGGATTTAAAAATAAATATGCACACATTTATACAGTATCTGTTGGTAGTTACTGTGTCCAAAGGGAAAGAAGGTGGAAAGGAGCAACATTCCCCAGGGAGTTAACAAGGACGAAAAAATGCAGCTTTATGGATATTCCCAACCACATCCGGACCTTCACGTAAGGCGGTCGGCCTGTCGCACCTGTTTCAGCAGCCCTGCAGCTGAGCGAGCTAATGAGGGATGGCCCACTGCACGCCGGGCGGCGAGTAGCAAGCTCGTTAGCATAGACCTCTACCAGGGAAAACTGTCACCCACTTTTTGTTGCCTCTTAATTGGATGTTCCTGTCACTGTGCTTGGCGTCGCAATCGGTGAGTGTTTCGCCAGTCAACTTCCACACTCACCGCACTTGGCACACTTTTGCTGGCATATTGCATTGTGACATTTGTTAAAATCCACAGTTATTTTCATATCATGAGCATTTGTCTGTATTCACCACAATGAGAAACGACTGATCCACATTTCAACCTTGATTCTAATCTTTTATCACTGTCCGTAGGGCATCGGTAATCTCCTATGTTCGACTCTAATGAACTTTTTTCCGAACTAGTTTTTCACAGATCAATCCTCAATCCTATTGGTCAGTCCCCACTAGAACTGAGCAATATGACTACATACTGTGTGTGTGTGTGTGTGTGTATATATATATATATATATATATATATATATATATATATATATATCACAAAGATGCAAGAAAATTTTTATCATGCCAGTTATCTCCTAGCATGTCTGTTGCACCTCTTTTAGGGGACTATTTACATTTTTATGGAAGATTAAAGCAAACTGTGAATCTTGAAAACAACAGAGAAAGTTTGATTTGATGGACAAAAGCTTTCCCTTCCGACACTTACTCCACACAGCTGCCATCAGGTGACACACTGAAGAAAATACTGGTGAAGCGATAATCCACCATACGTGACAAAGCCATTGAGCAAAATTAAAGCTTACAGTTAACAAAAATTAATAAATAAGGAGCTGGGTCAATGCACGTAATGAATATTACTATTCTGGAAAAAATGTAACTAACAACAACAAAGCCAGAATTTTTAATGCATAACTTTAAAAAAAATCACCAAACAATGACTAACAATGAATAAGTGTTTCCGATAATGGAGCGGTGGAGACGATCCTAAAAAGCTTCGTTGGGATGGACTTGCATGCCGTAATGTGCTTATATCATCTACTCGCAGGTTGTCGCCCGGTTTAGGCTAGATTGGTGCTACTAACGCCGCAGGAGCTAGGTAGCAACGAGCTTCTGCTTGTGACTGCTGCAGTTAAATCTGTGTCTGTTTTGCTCTTGTCAGTAATGCTAGCCTCCATCGCTGTCTATAAAATGCACTTCTTACAAGTATCATTCTCACAAAGGGATTGCCAATTTAATAGAGAGAAAGGCGGAGAAGCCATGCAAATTATTAAGTTACAATACAATACAATACAATACATCCTGATTTATATTGCGCTTTCACAGCAGCTGCAGCTGTAACAAAGCACTTGACAAAGCAGTTAACGTAAAATAAAATAATAAACATAACACATTACATTGAAGTCCAAGATGGCGCCCAAGTAGGCAGCCGTCGGCAAGTGCTCTTGTGAGCCTTGCTTTTTTTGTTGTTTTTCTGTTTGTTTTGTCACTTTGTGTTTGTTGTTACGTCGTGTGGACTTGATGTGGACTGTTTTCAGCATTTTTTGGCCACGACATTCATCAAGGAGGAGAATCGGTGCTTGGTGATTGCACCTTCTCGGCAGCATGGATATGCCAGCACTGTTTTTGATTGGGAGGAATGTCGGCGCCATTTGACTGTCGTTGCTGGACAGCTCC
>NW_017805558.1:284373-286075 GCF_001891065.2 Hippocampus comes
AGCACCTTACATTTCCTTCGACAAATGTGCAATTTACTTTTATCATTCACAAATATGCATTGCAACTGATCCCACTGATTGTACAAACTTTAACAAGTAATTGGGATTGAAAAATATAGAAATGCACTTGAAGATTAAACGAGATTTATAAAGACAGGAAATTTTAAACCATTTACACGTGCATATAAAATCTAAATGTAATCCCTGCCTACACCTTACAAACTCAGGAGAGTGCTATTAAATGTGTAAATGTCAGAGTGCTATTGATAGCGTCTGCTGACATGGGTCTGTCTCAGTGACGGACTGAGGCTGCTGTTGTCTTCTTCTCTGATCAAAACAGTGTCCCCTTGAGATACTCAATGAATTGCACCTTATTAAAAATATTAATTCTGTGTCTTTTATGCATTTTTTTCACTTTTAAATTATCCTGCGGGCCTGATTGAACCGCCTTGCGGGGCGGTTCCGGCCCGCGTGCCGTATGTTTGACACCCCTTTTCTAGATCAAGGGTGTCAGACTCATTTCACATTGTGGGCCGCTTACGGCCTCGGTAGATGTCAAGTGAATAAAATTATACCATACTCTGTTATAAATAACCAAAATAACATGTCTTTCCTTTGTTTTGGTCTAAAGAAGAACAAGAACATTAGGAAAATGGTGAAATTTAATGAACATATATTTTACAAAACATTTCATGAAGCACCTTAGATTTCCATAGACAAATGTGCAATTTACTTTTGTCATTCACGTATATGCATTGCAACGGATCCCACTGATTGTACAAAGGCACAAAACAAATAATTGGTATTGAAAAATATAGTAATGCATTTTAAGATTGAACAAGATTCATAAAGAAAGGAATGTTTAAACCATTTACACGTGCATATAAAATCTAAATTTAATCCCTGCCTACACCTTACAAACTAAGGAGAGTGCTCTTAAATGTGTAAAGAATAAAGTAGTTACATGTCCTTGAAAGCGTCTGCTGTGTTGGGTCTGTTTCACTGACTGAGACTGCTGTTGTCTTCTTCTCTGATCAAAACAACGTCTTATACTCTGATCAAAACAGTGTGTCCCCGAGCGGGTACTCCATGAATTGCACCTTATTAAAAATATTCATTCCGTGTCTTTTAGACATTTTTGTCACTTTTAAATGATCCTGCGGGCCTGATCGAACGTCCTTGGGGGCCAGTTCCGGCCCGCGGGCCATATGTTTGACACCTTCTCTAGATGAAAGAGGAGAGAATTAAAGTGTCCTTTCGCTAGTGGATCAGAGATGTCATGCTCAAAATGTGCAGACGTCTGCTACAGTGAAACTCCTCTAGAACAGGGGTCCCCAACCTTTTTTGCCCCACGGACCGGTTTATGTCAGACAATATTTTCAGGGACCGGCATTTAAGGTGTGGCGGATTAAGACAACAAAATAATATGGTATGAGCTGCATGAAAACTGTGGCGTTTTCGAAATATAATAATAAACACAAGGAGCGTCTAATCTGGCCGCAACACTCCAATCGCTTTGGCAATGTTTAATGCCTTCAAAATACGATACAACGCAAATTCAAAGTGCATGAAAATGACGACTCACCACAGCACCGAGCTTGATTTTCTGCAACCAGACGGTCCCATCTCGGGGTAATAGGAGAGACAATGACACCGCAAGTGTGTGGTTTATGTCCAGTCTACTTCGTAATTTTGTTTTCGT
>NW_017805558.1:286218-286449 GCF_001891065.2 Hippocampus comes
TTTAAGGCCGCCGTCATTTGCGATCTCCAGCAGTTTTTTTACTCATTTTGCAAGCTCCGGTGTTTGTTTTTAGCCTAATTGGTCGCGTTACGGAGAAGCGTGGCTTGACGTGTGTCAAGCTGGACACAGACGGATGTAACGGAGAATCCGGTAAGTTTTCAAAATAAAACATCTTTCGTATTCCGAAATAAATAAAACGGAATTAAGGCAAGTTCTTTCTGTGCGGCCCGG
>NW_017805558.1:287413-301907 GCF_001891065.2 Hippocampus comes
AAAATGGATAGGCAACGCAGTGAAATTTGGACTGATTTCAACTGAATTGATAGTTCAAAGGCAGCGTGTAGACTGTGCAAGGTTAAAATGTCCAATATCAAATTTTAATTTATAATTTGTTGTGTGGTAATCAAAGCTTACTTATGTTGTTTTACTGTAAATATTTAAACACTTATAAATATGCACAATCAGAGATTGGAACTTTTTGTTGACCTTGTTTTGAGATGGGTCTTTGTTTTTGTACTTTGTAATTTATTTTTTTGTAGCACTCCATGTTGTACGCCATGTTGAGTATGTTCAGAAGAATATAAAGCCATATAAATAATAAATATTTGATATACTGTATATTTTTTACATTCGTAATTCATTTTACACATAATTTTACATTATTTTTGGGAGTAAACTAATTTAAGCAACAAAAAAACTGAGGAGCCATTTGGGAGCCGAAAGTGCCGGCTCTTTTTAGTGAGCCGAGCCAAAAGAACCGGCTCTCTAAAAAGAGCCGGAATTCCCATCACTAATGGCCATCGAGGACTTCGAAGCGTCCCGTGGCTGCCTTAAAAGTTCATTGCATGCAAGGAAGTATTTGTTAATGTTAGATTCAGACGAGGATGGACGTTGCATTGCTAAAAGGGCTACAAAACGGACCATTGGATGTCAAGCAGCTAAGACAAGAAGAGCTCTGATGCTGGAAGAGAGGGTAAAAGTGATCAAAATGAGAGACGAAGCAAGCAAAATAAAAGACATTATCCAAGAAATTGATGTAAGTGAAAGTGAATGCTGATCGTAAATTTCGCAATTTCTTTCCCTTTTTTTCTTTCTACACTGACAATATGAAGTGTCAAATAAGTGTGTGCTTATACTTAAGCACTATTGGAATAAAAATAGAGTACACATACCTTTGTGTGTGCGTGTACACATACGTTTGTGTGTGGGTGTGTGTGTGCTTACATCTGAGATCAAATTTGTTGCAGTGAAAAGCCCCTGTTGTGAAAAATTTCTTGCTGCAAACATGATTTCGTTGTAGAGGAGTTTCACTGTACAAGCTAAAGTTGAAAGTAAACAAGAAGCTGTAGTGTCCATAGGTAACCTAATGTTATCATGAAACACAGGAATTAAGTGCTTATGTGATTGAGTACACTTTAGAGAGAAGTTTGACTGGAACCGAGTTAACAGCAAAATGGCAGGCAATAAGTTTGGAGAGAAAATTATTTAAAAAAAATATTACGCACATAGATAAACAGGTCCTTTGATGGATAATGTTAAGGCTATGCGGAATAAAGCGGCTGAGCAGATTAAAAGTATATTAACATTGAGGATAAGCAGTTCAGAAAATTGATGGATGGATATACTGTAGTATAATTATTCCATATAATATCTCTAATGTGATATGTTTTCACAGCGACCCTGTAAACTCATGCGCATCAACTCTAGTCAATTTTAAAAGGTGACAACGAACAAAAGTGCACAAAGTTAATGTGTTTTGTTCACACATCTTTCCTTCCATTTTCAACACCGCTTATCGTGAAGAGCGCTGCGGGGGTTGCTGGAGCCTGTCCGAGCTGACTTTGGCCAAAAGGAGCGGTAAGCCCTGAACTCGTCACCAGCTAGTCACAGGGCACATATTGAGACAGACAACCTCATTCATGCATCTACACACACTACAGTAATTAGATTTGGGAAACAGACTGGCACCAGAAAGAAGGTATGTTGTTTTTAAATCTGATGATTATACAGGTTTACAACCGCATTTCAGCATATTCCAGCTGTTATTTTCACATTTCACTCATGGAAACGTTAGTTTGAAAAAAAATATATACATTTTGAATTTATGTGCAGATAATCAAGTTTTGTTTTTCTTTTCAATTTTAGAGATGTCATTTATTTAAGTAATGTACTTTTTGTTGTACTATCACTGAAAAAATGTTTTTTTACTATCACTGAAAAGATGATTTTTTTTCACCCCCCCCCACACACACACACACACACACAGTGACTTGGGACTTGCTTGAGGTTCGAGGGTTACAACTTCAGACTTACTTGTGACTTCTTCCCACCTGTGCTCATTTGATGCAGGTCTGTTTAATGTCGCTTCAAAATACAGTGAGAAAAGGTAAGCAGTCCGAGTGTGTTGCATGAATACAGTAATTTTTTCATAGAATACATTGCCTCCAACTGCTTCAGTGAACACATCGGCTCTAAATTGTGGCATTAGTCTTCAAATGAATATTCACAGAGCCAGCCAGGTTTCCATTATCTGGTTAGGCAGAACATAACTTATAGCCAACTTTAAGTAGCCAAAAACTTTGAGTAACGATCTGCACACATGAATCAGTATTTCTGTTGACTATGAAGCATTTTAGTTCTTTTTTTTTTCTTCTGTATTTATGTTATGCTTTTAGATTACTCTTGATTCTAAACTGCTCCTGATGATGTATGGGACATGGGTATGTAATGCGTTTTAGTTTGGTATTAATGGTTTTTATAGTTGCAATGTGAAAATGCAGGTACAGTACTGTATTTTGAAGTGGACTAAGTCAGGAAAATCCCCACCTAAGAATAAGGTACCAAATCCACAACCCTCTGCAGGCTGTCAGGTGCATGCCAAAGGAACATTTAGCATCATAACCCCTACCAGTAACACCATTTTCGACAATTTTAGGCCTGAATAAATTTGTAAAATGATTTAATAGATACTGTGGGCACATGGTCAAATGAGCTAAATCACAGAGAAAAGCACCCCAGTTTCCATTCTATTCAATAGATTAGATTTTGACTTGGAAAACCAATATAACCGAAGTTAAAAAACATAATTATTGAAGAAAAAAAAAACATGGAAACAGCAAGAACCTGGGCTGGACAGAGGAAGACTCTCCAGGACATAAACACTGATGCACACAACATTGTGGAACAACCACACACCAGAGGCTAATGGAATGCTAATTCTTGTTTAAGAGGCTCCCTCTTTATAAAGTCAGACCATCAGCAATGCTGTGCATTTAACTCCTCTGCAATATGTGGTAACATGAGATTGAGGCTTACCGCTGCTTTTTTTAATCAAGGTGTAAATGGGCTTGGCAGTATGAACGATCAGTAATTACTATACACGAAAGACCTGTTTTTACCTTCCTATGGGTAAAAGGAGGAGGTGCCTATTTGGGATGTGGTATTTATTTACTCCGAGTGGATGACGCACTTGGCATCAATGAGAGTGGAGGTCATTATTGAGAAATCATGAAATCAAAACGAGCGTCTACCTGTCCGTGATGTCGCATGTGTCAAAGTGAAGGTGATTAAAGTTTCCCAGCATGCCTTGCTGCACGTGGCTGAGGTTCACTTGCTGGCCGTTAATGGAGATGAGCTGCATGCATCCCTGGAAGGCCGGGGATGGACAGTCACCAGTGGGACATCCTGGAAGGAAATGACACCATGTAGTCTACTTCAGAGTTTTACTAGTGCTAAAGATATGTTCACCATGATGACACATGTACCACTAGGAGGTGGAAGAAGCAATCTCTGTGTCATTTCACACATTTGATTGGGAAAAGGGGTGAACTGACTTGAATGCTTTTCGCCTTCTTCTCTACCATGTTAGTTTGAATGTGTTACGTTTCAGATAAACATTAGATGTGATACAAGGTAAATTAGTTGGAAGGGAGGCTTTACATTTCCACAACAAACTAGATTAAAAAATAGATGTGGCGGAAATTGAAACACTGTAATTAACGTGATCATTGAGAAACTTGGTAACTCGTTTTTTCTGTCGCTGAGATTAATGGTGCAAATGCTCCTTTCCTGATAAAACAGATACTACGCTGTAGCGCTGACGTTAGCTAGAAGGCTGGCTGGTACGTTTTGATAAATAATTCTGCGTCAACCAAACATTTTATAGGTAGCTATGAGAAAATGTCGTCCGGAAACCCGATGTTGAAGGTTTTTAGTTTGGAATCTCTGTTACAGTCAGCATTTCCCTTGGATTTTGGTATATTCGTGTTTCTTTCAGGTCTTGATGTGTTATGCATTATTCTGGCAAAGCCTGGTTCAAACTCACCATTGCCAAACAATTTTTTCAGGTTTTGTTGCTATACTACTTGACATCCAGTGAGCTTACCATTGTTTGGGGTTTTTTTTTTTTTTTTTTGGTCATACATAATTTTTGTGACATAATGCCCAAGTGCTCATCTATGTACCAGCTAACTTTTTTGCAGTCACCTGCAAAAAAGTTCTCCTTCCTTTCTAGTGAAACCTGATGAAGTGGTAAGAAAGTTTGTTCATTTCAAATAAACTTCCAAAGGAAATAGTGCTCTGCTTTCACTGGATTCATTTGTTTTGCCGTTTGGCAGTCGGATTACTGTATCTTCTTTGGAAAGTTTACCGGTATATGACATCCGCTCGATTTAGCCTATCCAGCCACAAATTCGATGGATTGATTTTTGTTTATTTATTAATTTATTTAAGAAATCAGAAATAACCAAATTTGGGGATTATCTGGTGATTCAACCCCAAACATGTTTTTGTCCTTGTTTTCAGTTCAGGTCACTGTTAGTCACTCGCATTCTGCTACTCAGAAGTACCCTGAAAGCTATTGTTTACAAACATTTTGAAAAGGTCTTTGCAGTGGGAAAAAAAGATTCATACACACCGACCTCCAAAATAAAAGTTTCCTCTCGATTCCAGCGCCGCTGACAGTTCGATCTCCGATGGCAACTCCCTATCCACTGTCAGACGGATGAGGAAATTGCTTGTCTCCAGACTCACAGAATGCCACAATCCATCATTGACTGTGTAATCTGCAAGAGAACCAATGAGATGGCAGAGTTATTTGTTCTGCCTTTCTGCTCCATGCGCTCCTCAAGGCGGCAACAAGTACACAGCAATTGATGTTGTTTTCAGGGCAGTCTTTTACAAGCTGATTAAATTCTGTTTGCGTGTCACCTTTGTGCTCACCTGGAGAGACCTCTGACTTGTGCCCAGAGGCATGCAGGGTCAGCTGCAGCCGGCCATTGTGGATGTGGAGCTGTGCTCTCTGGGGCCTTGGGCCGAGTGTCGCAGACAGCAGCAGCCCCGCGGCATTCCACGTGCGGAAGTGGAAGCGGGCGGAGAAGTCCCCCATGGCAGACGCCCCCGCCGCTACTGACGGAAGTGTCAGGAAGCTGCTGTTGGCGCTCAGGAAGGTACAAGCCGCCAGCTGGGGCTGCGAGCACGAGAAGGTCACGTTGCCCTAGAGTGTGACACAGGCTCCAATTTACACCTCTTTTTAGGACACGGTGTCTCATGTGAGATTGAATTCTGTATGGAAATCAAGTTGACATGCTCGGGCACAGAACATATGGCTAAAGAACCGCCGGTGAAACCTTTCTCTCACCCAGACCAAAATAATTAAACTCCAACTGTTTCAGTGAATCAGCTTGTAAGGCTTTGACACAACATCTGACACATTTAAAACATCATAAATCTAAGACTTTTTTGTGAAACACTCACACAGTATTCCCATTTGTGAAGTCAGTTGGATTTCTCTCACTCACCAAATAATTAAACTCCAACCACGGCAGTGCATCAGCAGACAGTTGTACGCCTTTGATTAAAACAATCAATCTAAGACTTTTTGTGGAATACAGTATTATTATTCCCGTTTGTGAAGTCTGGTGTATACATGGCTTATTCTCACCTGGACTGAAATAATTCAATTCCAGTCATTACATCGCATCAAGTTGTTGAGTTGTAGAGATACAAAATGAGGACATTTTGAAAATATCATAAATTTGCGACTTTTTCTGTGGAATATTCCTGTTCCCATTTAGGAAGTTTGTCGGATGTATGAAAGATACACAGGCTTTTCATTGCATGCTACTGCACATAGGGATAGAAGCAGCACCCAGTAGCCAGGCTAACCATCTATATACCTCTGAATAAATCTCTTTACATTCAAAATTGGTAAGGGGAAAAAAAATAATAAAATAAAAAATTAAACAAAACATGGACTCAAGTTTTTTGTTGTAGCACTGCACCCCATGCCCCGGGTTGGTAAATGGTTGGTGGTCCGCAAAGGTTATTGATTTATACTGTATCAACCAGTCTGCCATGGAGAAAAGGTTGGAGATCACCGCGCTGGATAGTTAACGTGTAAACATTTGCTTGAAACAATATCAATATTTTCAAACAAAGCAGGGCAAAAACTATTCATCTAAAATTTTGTTAGGCTTCTAAAGTGCCGTTTTCCCCTCAGGAAATGTGTACAGGCACATCTTGTTTTACAGCAAGATGAAAGGGTCTGATCTACACTTACTCATTTCTCAAGGCTCTGGAGTGGTACATCATACAGTAAAATTAAATGTAATAGCTTTATGAACACTTCGTTTTTCAAAGTAATTGTCCATCAAGACAGACCATTATTATCTTTCGAAAGGCAGACGTTCTGACACAGCTCTTGTCCTGGAATCTCTTCACTCATCCTGAGTTAATTGGGATTGCTAATTCAACTCTGATTGCGTCTTGCTAACACCGTCTCTTTGAGAGCTTTCACAACTCCAGATGATTTGGCAAGATGGTCCATCCAGGCCAGCCTCACACATCCACAACACTCATGTCATTCCCAGGAGGTGCTAATTGGAGCCAAAAATCAATATCCTCCAAGGTGGGGTGAAAAAATATCTGGCAAATAATGTCAAGGCAAGGAGTGGCCTTGACAGATGTGAAATCGCCAGCCTTATCTGGCTAAGAGAGCAGAACACAACAAACAAACTAGCCCTTGAATATTCACAAATTCACAAAAAGACTGAAGTCTAATGAAACCACTCGCTATGTGCAGCCACATTGACATAGCAAAACAGGAAAGAGTAGAACACATTTCACATTACACAAAAGTAAGAAACTGATTTCCACAACACATTATGACATTTATATTTTGGTGAGGATCTGGATAAAGATGCATAAATGTGTGTTTACTATCACAGTGGTTTTGGTGGTTGCAGCCTGAATCATAATAGCCCTCTCTGTTAATGAACCTGGAAGTTGTCTAATACCTCATAAACAGATGGACATCATTTCTGCATCGGAGTGACATTCAAATTATAATTCATTCGTGGTTGGTGAACAAGTGCATACTGGGGGAAGCATCTATTTGTAAAACACAACACATTTTTGATATCATGCAGGGAAATGAGTCAAATGGGAGAGACAAACGTCATGTCGTTCCCCGGAGCATAAACATGGCCACACACAACACTTGTGGAGCAACAACGTCAGTCAACTTAAATGGGAGCCATCATTAAAGAAGCCGTCCCCACGTAATGTAAGATCATCTGTAATATGCAGGGAAGTTGTTAAAAGCACGATGTAAGTCTTCGGACTTCGGATTTCAGAGACATTTTCCCATGCCTGCTGCTGTTGTGGTTAATTGGCCCATCAGAACACTCTCTAATGACCGTGAATGAACAATAACATCTATAAACAGGGAAAATTACACTTATCTATTTTAATTTGTTTATTTATTTATTTTTTTCGAAGCAAAATAAGGATGCTTCAATTTATGGAGGGGCATTCATAGGTTCCCTGCTGGCCAGTCGTTGAGCACCAAAGCACATAACATTCATTGTCTGTCCTTAGTGCCTTCTCCGGCCAACCTGTTTGCTTTAGCCAGTGCGTCTTCACCCCGTGTCACTCTTGGTTGGTTTTAAAAAAGCTTCATCCAATATTCACCTGTGAGTAAACCTCTTTTGCATATTTATTTAACTGTCATCACATGAATCTCATATGTACTCCGATCTCCTCTTCGGACAGGCATGTCCAGCTCCGGTCCTCGAGAGCCACTGTCGTGCCTATTTTAGATGTGTTGCTCCTGCAACACAATTCATCAGCAAGCTGTGAAGAAGCCTGAAAATGATCCGAATCATTTGAATCAGGTGTGTTGCCGGAGGGATGTATCTAAAACATATACAGGGTCTGACCAAGTTTGGACACACCTGTCTTTGGAGCACCAGCCACTACTTGGTTCCCGCTGCGTCTCAAGGATTCTCCTCTCAAAGTTTTGGACAATAAGAGTTGCTTTAACTGGAGCGCCACGAAATATCAGCAGGGGGACCACAAAAGGTTACCAAGCTGGGAATTTGTTGACCTTATCCTCAGTATGTCTTGGAGCTTCCTCTGGTCCCCAGGTATATGCCCAAGACACCCCACCAGAGAGTCAACTGGGTTACTAAGCCACTTCATCTGGCTCTTTCCAATGGAGAGGATCGATGGCTCTCCTCTCCTGCCCCTCCCATATGACCAAACTGGTAACCCTGTGGAAGAAACTCATTTAGCCTGCTTATATTTGTGATCTTGTGCTTTCAGTCATGGCCAACAGCTCATAATGATAAGGTGAAGGTGGGAATGACGCTCAACCATTCAATAAAAAGCTTTGACTTTTGGGTCAGCTCTTTTTTCACCATTCCAGATTGATACAGAGTCCACATCACTGTAGACACTTAACCAATTCACCTGTCAATCACCAGTTTCATCCTTCCATCATTTGTGAAAAAAAAAAAATCCAAAGATACTCCCCCTCCTCCATTTGGGGCAGGATCTCATACCTGACCTGGAGACTGCACTCTTTTTCCAAATACTGGTAAGAACTATAACCTCAGATTTGGACGTGCTGATTCTCATCCCAACAAAGGGCATCATCTACACTCTTTTAATAGTGGACCCCAAATACTCGCGGTTCGGCACCCGCAGATTCACCTGTTCGCATTGTTTTCCATTTTTATTTTTAATTGTTCATTTATTTATGGATTTATTTGAGCGAAATGAAAAGAAAATGCATGTTGGTGGTTCACCAGTGTTTTTTCACAAAATTGTGGAATTAAAAAAAAAAAACATTAGGTTCTACAGCTGGACGCTTTTTTGTTGACAAGCGGCACCTAGGTTGTATTCTGACTGACAAGTGCTTCCATAAAAGTCACATCTGAATGACATTCGTAAAACCCTCATACGATTACATGAAAAGTTTCACAGAGGTGACTCTAAAATCCCTCAAGAAGTGACAAAAATCATTTATCGACCATGGAGCCAAATGAGCAAAATTTAAACCGGGGTTCAACCCTGCACGGTGGAGGCATCATGTCCGGGACGGGTGACCGGCAGCAGTGGAGCAGGCCGAGGCCTTATCGGCGCCCGCAGGGCAGTGCAGAGGAGAGCAGAGCAATCACAGCTCCTTGACTCGCAATGAGATTCCCCTCCATCAACCCCAGGGAGATTGTCCCATTGAAATTCCATTAGAGCTCCCATCATAGCAGCTGCTCTCTCTCTCTCTCTCTCTCTCTCTCTCTCTCTCTCTCTCTCTCTCTCTCTCTCTCTCCCTGCTTTTGTTGTCAGTAAAGGACTTTTAATGCCCCAATCACACTTTAAACGCCGGGGGTTTGCTTGGGCGAGATGTTGTGTGAAGGTTTTCAGGGTTCCCGTCTGATTATCGGACCCTCCAAATCGCTTCATCGCCTTGGAAATGATGGCCACTTTACAGATTCCTCCACCCAATTTTCTCCCCCAGAATTCTTTAAATGCAAAATTCTCACAGAGACATCACAAATCTATGCATGGCTAATCGGTTTATGTGAAAGATTCTGGGTGGATCAATCAACAAAAGTGTTTTCAACTACCTCAGACAACAAGTATGAGGTTTGTTCATAAATCTTTCATCTCTGACGGCCAACCATCAAAGAACATATATTCAATTATTTTTTTAAAAAAGTTTCAATAATGGGGAAGAGTAAGAAGTTGATGCTATTGCATATATAAAAACAGCTTCTGATGAAAGCGCTCAAAAATCCTTTGTCGAACAAATCGGTCAAAATCAATATTAATTTGGATCTTATTGATCTGGTTTAGCAGCAAGGAGTCATTCCTAAGCTACAACAAGGGGTCCTCCTTTTTTATGAATTTAAGAGGTACAATACAATACAATATACAATACATCTTAACTTAAATTTCTTTAGTTCCAAGGGCGGAACATGGTCATGTAGGTTGTAGAACATGCATCATCATTCATTCCCCAATTAATATATATTTAACTAATGACTACGAATATCACGTTTTATTGTATTCCAACTATATTTGCTGATTTTCACATGGGATTAAAAGGAATAATAATTAAAAAAAAAAGCATTCTAAACTGCCTGAAAATGAAGTAAGTATTTGAGAAAATAAAGGAAATGTTTGAAGTGTGAACATTTTAATTTACCGCTGAGTGGGCAGCAAAAATATTCATTTTCAAACAACCCTTATTACGTTAACAATGAAACTTACTTTGTCGTTTTATCCCTGCCTCAAACAATTTTCTCCATTTGTAGCATCACTGCTTGGAGTAAAATGTTTGAGTGGGAGGAATTACAGATCACATGATTGGTCCATCGTGTATTTCCTTAATATTGTCATGAGTGGAAAAGCTGTGCAGTTTGAAATGAGTAACATTTCTCAACCAGACAGAATCTGCAAACAGATCAAGACCTGCATACCTCTAAAGGCTAGGGTGCTTTAAATCAATGTGACGCTTCAGGTTAGCTGATGATGTAACTGAAGTCCACATTTGCTTCTTGAAACCGGGCGGGCAAACCTTACACAAAAATGTCAGGATAAAAAAAAAAAAAAATCCTGAATTCCCATAAAATCCTGACCTTCTCATAAAATCCTTGAACATTATTGTAGGACTGCGATTGGCTGGCAACCAATTCTGGGATAGGCTCCAGTATGCCCGTGACCCCTGTGTGGTTAAGTGGATTAGAAAATGGATGGATGGATTATTGTGGGACGATACTTTATTGTTTGCCGAGACAAACAATAAGGATGAGTTTATGAAATTGTTTTCATTGAACAGACGCAACACTAGCGCGTACTGTGGTTGGCCCTGTATGCAGATCTGCTTTTTCATGCTGAAAAGAATTAGTTTAAATGTGAAAGAAGGTTGAATAGTACACACCAAAATGTTTTTCAAAAAGAAAATCCCAAACTTACCACACTGTGTATCTGTGGCTTGCGTCGTTTGGCCAGGTCTATGATATTCATGCCATTGTAGTACAGGTTCTCCATGCATCCATGGAAGTTCTTCCTGAGGAACGTGCCAGGTTTTCCAGGAAGTGGGATTCCACCGAAGCTCAGCTGTGACAAAAATAAAGGAAATGCTAATTTATTTAAGATATTCATACCTGAGGAGCAGTGGGTATAATCAGACAAAAACCACGCACGCATGAAGAGAACATGCAAATCCAAAGTTGGGCTGTCTGAGTGGTGAAAGTAGTGCGAGTAACTCTACCACTATGACCAGCCAGGGTTCAAAGGTTCAATGCAAGAGGTGACGGTGCTCAGACTCATCCCAGTTCTCAATTTTAAGCTTGGTTTTTGTAGTTATTACAAGTCACTTTCCTTAAAAAGAACACTCGGAATGGTATTCCAAGGATGAAACTGAGAGCTCTGACCTCAACCCATCCAAACTCATATCTCTGAGACCGTGGAATGCAAGCCAAGCTCACTTTCATGATGCCGCTCCCTGCAAAACAAATCCGACAACCGTTTGGGAAACGTTTTCCGGGAAGGCTGTGCCTGTTCCAGCGTCTGATTATTAATGGGATGGAGTATGCGGTCATTAAAAGGTAAGGTTTTCAGGAATTGAGCCATTACTTATGCCCGCCAGTTCTTGCACGACGCGCACGGTTGAAACGTCTCTTTTTAACAGTTGAGATTTCATCAGCTCCGGCCCGCTAATTAATGCTAGCTGCATGAGCTGAAAGCATTATGTCCGGCTGACTACTTTTAAAAGGAGGAAGCTTTAAAGGGATCCTGAATATGCACTTGGCAGCATGCATAATGCAGAAGGAGCACGGAGGTGTTGAATCCATACTTTATACATTTCCTCTGCTATTAAATGTTGGGCTTTTTTTTTTTTTCCCTCTGCGGTGCTAAAGAGGGAAGACTTCAACCACTTTTCACATGCGTGGTGTTACCAGTGCTCTGCTTGCGGGATAAATGCATCAAGTGCACTCCATTTTACAAACCGATTCGGACCACTTGATGCTAATTTGCTCACCTCATAGTCCACCTCCAGCGAGTAGGCCTCCCCTTGGGTTTGGAAGTGGTGTGTGTGGGCGTCCACTGTGAGGTTGACGTGCTTGTTGAAGCGCTCCACGTGCACCGCGTGCCAATGCTGGTCGTCCAAAAGACTGCCCACCGTAACGGCAATGCGGGGGGCGCTCAAACTTGGTCGGCTGTCGTCTGAAAAAACAGCAGGGGGTGTGGGGTTGATAGATTGATTATTTTTAGTTATGTGTGTATGTTGTGTTATATAAGTCGAAAGTGTGTCCGTGACACCAACTCAAAAGCTGTAATTTGGCCATTAGGTAATGTAAAAAAAGATTTGTTGTTTTAATGACCTTTTTTCACAGAAGTAAATAGTGGGACATACTGGCATTGTTAATTCGGGTAACAAATAAATGTTTTTTTTACACAGAGAACTCCCTGCGGTGCTACACTTTTATACAATAGTTTTTTTTTTGGTTTTGTTTTTGTTTTTTTGCCTTCATACTATTTCATTTCTTAATTGTGTGTTCACCCCAGTATGTACAGTATACTCTACTTATGGTGTGCACTGGACTGCAGTTGATGTTTAAGCACTTGGGTTTTGGAACAGGCAGGATGGCAACTAGTTGGAGTGATACGGCTTCCTGACTTCTGTGCCCCACGATCCACCCTAACCCAACCCAAGCTGAATAAACGGCAAATTACATTGACAAAGTGTCGTCCAGTGGTGAGCACGTCGACCTCACAGTGCAGAGGTCGTGGCTTTGATCCCGCTGCACACAAACTGCACACAGGAAGGCTCATGTTGTTGACAAAATATCAAAATTGTCACTGAACAACGTTTATTCCCTCTCTTACTTTGAATTGACCTCGTTGGTACCTTTTTCTCAAATACTTTTTTTAGGTTGTGATTTACCCGACATGTTTCGGTGGAAGTCTTTCGCCTTCTTCAGAGTGTCACATGGCCAGACTTCCACCGAAGGTATATAACAGGTAAATAACCTTCGAAAAAAAAAACCCCAAAGCAAAACTGTTTGAGATAAAGGAACCAACAAGTTCAAATATCAAAATTATAATGTAGCAATACTGTCTGTTTGTGATCAAGGAAAATAGCATATATACTTATCGTTTATTCAATTGTACTTCCATCTACGAACATCATCGTGGGTTTTTTTTTTTTTTTTTGTGTGTGTGTGTATCCTAAAAAAATGTTCACTTGACAAATTGGCTTTTCATTGGACTTTAAAACCAACCTGGACATATCGATTCTCCATCTATCCAATTTTGACTCTGCTTGTGTGAGTTGGAGCCTGTCCCAGGTGGGCAAAACTGTTTGCCAGCCAACTGCAGTATATAACGAATAATAATAATTAAAAAAAAAAATAAACAAAAAAAAAATTATCGATAGACTCTGTCTATCTATTGGCGGGAGGTGAGTTTTGGACTTTGGCTTTCAGTGGGTATTTAGTGGTTTAATCCACCTCTTAATAATACCATGACGTCACAATATGTCCAAAAAAAAAACAAAAAAAAAAACTATATAACTTTGGCTGTGTTCCACTGCAGAACCTGTTACTAAACTGTTCCTGAAATCACCTTTGCAGATTCTGGGATGATTGTCTGTATAGTGTCCCTCGCAAGGACTCTCACCTGCATGCATCGATAGAAAAGAGGCCGGTGTGTGGCATTAAAGAAGAGCATTTCACATATTTGAGGGTATTACCAAAAAAAGAAACAACAACAAAAAAAAAAAACAGTTACATTTATCTTGCAATATAGAACATCAAGAACTCCAAGCCTCTATATTACAATAGAGTACTTCACAATCAATTTGAAAAAAAATGAAACTTTAAATTAATAAATAAATACCAGCGTGCACCCCAGAGTTTCTAAAGCTTCTACCATACATAACGCCTCAGAAATTGCCCCCCAAAATCTGGATTGAAAACAAACCACTCTGCAAAGAAAAGAAAAATGGGCTACTGGAACAAAGCGGAGATGGGCGAGATGCGAAAACATGGCTCTGTTGGAATTCTACTACTCAAGAAACCCTCGTCATAGGGGTTACATGCAGAGAATGTGGGCTGAATGGTTACTTCGAAACCCAGAGTCACGGTTGACCATGAAACAACTAGTAGCTCAGTGTTCCAACATCCACAAATGTCAATTGCTGTCACAATTAGAAATTGATGAGGTACAATGCAGATTCCATGGTGAAGGGCCCCAGGCTGCCAGATCAGAGGAGGAGGTCAGATCAGAGATTGGGAGACAAGCCCCAATGAATGAAGATGCTGAGATTGGGAGGCCAGCCCCAATGAATGAAATGCTGAGCGAGGCAGCAACTGACCTGAAAGATAAGATCATGGCGAGAATGAAGGCTGGGCAACCTAGAAACCGATTACAACGACGATGTGAAGTACCACCTGAAAGCTTCATGGAAAGTGTGAAT
>NW_017805558.1:301961-303662 GCF_001891065.2 Hippocampus comes
TGATGAAAAGGCCAATACCCGAGAGGTACATCCAGATGACCATACCTGAAGCACTCGAAACTGCCAAACAAAGGCTCCAAGCCTTGTCCGGTCGCCTAAAGAGGTACACGAAAGAAAATGCGGCCAGGCGAATGAACAGGCTGTTCGCAACACAACCTTGCAAAAGTGTACGCTCAGTGGCAGGGTTCTAAAGGCAGAGCAGACCCACCAAGACTGGAAACTGAAAAGGTACTGGAAAGGCATATGGGAGAAGGAGGTCACACATAACAGCAGTGCACAATGGCTGAGAGAGGAGCACAGCAACCTCCCTGAACAGAACCCAGTTACCATAACAGTGGCAGACATACAGGAAAGAGTATCAGATATGAAAAACTGGACAGCACCAGGCCTGGACATGGTCCACACCTACTGGCTAAACAAACTCACAGCACTCCATGAGCGCCTAGCAGCACAAATGAACCAGTTGCTGAGGGATGGGACTCACCCAGGATGCCTAACCAAGGGCGAACGATCCTGATCATAATGGGCATTGGTAGAGATACCAGAGGAGCAAAACATCAGCTCCTGGTTGACAAAACAGTCGCACAAGGCTGCATGTCCCAACATACTACCCTGTGCATATCCTGGATTGATTACAAGAAAGCCGATGACTCGATGCCACACACATGGATCACTGAACGCTTGGAGTTGTATCTGGTGAACAGGACCCGAAGAACCTTTGTTGCGAACTCAATGAGGATGTGGAAAACCACACTTGACGCCAATGGCAAGCCACTTACCCAAGTGTCCATCAAATGTGGCATATACCAAGGTGATGCGCTCTCCCCACTGCTGTTCTGCATAGGACTGAACCTCCTAATCCAAGTAATCACCAAGACTGTCTATGGATACTGCCTCAGAAATGGAGCTACGATCAGTCACTTCCTCTACATGGATGACATAAAGCTGTATGCTAAGAGCGAAAGGGACGTAGTTAGTTAGTTAGTTAGTTGTTTATTGAACATACAATACAATAACGGATTGACAAAAGGCAAGCAAAAGTTACAAAAGGAAAAATAAAAAAAGTAAGTAAAACAAACATCATCACCGTTATATGCTCAAAGGAGTAGGAAGAAGTACACAACTTATCTAGTCCTACCCCTTGTTGTGTAATAATATAAATTGATCCTTTTTCAATACAAAAGAAAAGGAAGAGATCTACATCTCATCAAGTACTTTTACCCTTATGTGTACTGTACTTATCTATTTATACACCTTTCTGTTTGTATATATATATATATATATTAGGGTGGTCCATTTTGGAAAAGTTTGTCGGATTCGTCGGGCCGGGTCGGAAATCTTGTCGATACTATGACACAAGGATGTGTGCAAAATTTTATTCCGATCGGATAATTTTATCCCGTCCCGCAGAGCGACCAAAGTTTCCCCTATGGAAAGAATGTTACGGGGCTGAATGGTAGTACGGTTTCTCCCGTACAGTAAGGATTTTGTTTTGCTCAGTTCGCACTTGCAATAATTCAAAGACGGAAGACAGGAACGCATGTATTGCAAAAAAGGCAACCGTGGTGATCCTGCAACACTGGTGAGATTGTTGGTCCATGTTAACTGGTCCATCTGTCTATCTGTACATCTGTCTACATCGCGCGACTGTCTGGAAGTGATCCGATCCGTTTTGCATTTTTTTCAGGCCGGGAGTGGTGC
>NW_017805558.1:306398-310285 GCF_001891065.2 Hippocampus comes
TATGTGTGTGTGTGTGTGTGTGTGTGTGTGTGTGTGTGTGTGTGTGTGTGTGCGTGTGCATAACAATGATGCTGATTACAATCCCTTAATGCAGCGATCCCCAAACTTTTTTGCCCCACGGACCGGTTTAATGTCAGACAATATTTTCAGGAACGGGCCTTGAAGGTGTGACGGATTGATACAACAAAATAATCAATGATGCTGATTACAATCCCTTAATGCAGCGATCCCCAAACTTTTTTGCCCCACGGACCGGTTTAATGTCAGACAATATTTTCAGGAACGGGCCTTGAAGGTGTGACGGATTGATACAACAAAATAATGTAATATGACCTGCATGAAAACTATAGTATTTTTGAAACATAATAATGAACATGAATCATGACAAAAGGAACGTCCTATCTGGCCGCAACACTCTCTGGATGGTAACGTTTAAACCTGCCTTCAAAATAAGATACAAAGTGCATGAAAAATACGACTCACCATCCCCGCATATTATGCAGAGTGGGCTTGATGCGTGGGAATCTCCCTTTGAGATAAATCCATATTTTAAGTAGGACTCCGGCTATTGTCAATTAAATGTAGCCTTCTTTTTCCCGGAAGTCGTTGGCTCCTCTTCTGTCTCCTGGCTGGGCCTTTTCCCCTTCCCAAAGAAACTTTGCAAAGACATTTGTTTTTTTACTCATTTTGCTAGCTCCCGGGTTTCATTTCAGTGGAATCGCGTGACCGAGAAGCGCGCCTTTACCTGCGTCAAGAGTGACATACTGTAGACGGATGTAATGGAGAATCCGGTAAATTTTTGAAATAAAACATCTTTCAGATTCCGAAATTAATAAAACGGAAGTAATGTAAGTTATTTATTCTTTCTCTGCGGCCCGGTACCAAATGACCTACGGACCGGTGCCGGTCCGCGGGCCGTGGGTTGGCGACCGCTGTCTTAATGCGAAATTGAATTTATACTCTGCCGTTTATTTTGTGTTGAACATTACATAGAGAATTAAATCATACACATGCAAGCATGCAAGGGGAGATACTGTAATGAAGGGGGGCACAAAGAGTGCCTTGCTCAAGACCCACCTTCACACTAGTAGCACACTCCCATCCCTCCAACATTGAGTTGCAACAGTTTTGTCGGCAGCCCGACTCAATCTCAATGCTATTCCGAAGCGCAAATCCTTCCAGATGCGATGTGAGAGGTTCGTGCTGTCTGCACTGGTAAAACTTCATTATAATTTCATATCGTGAGTTACCCTGCAATTCACATGTCTAAGATAAAAATATACCACTTTTGCCTTGTATAGCCTTATGAAAAGACAGAAAAATACATACAGTGCTTAAGAAATTAAACCAACACCCAAGGGCCATACCTAAGTCAACAACATTGGCAATAATCAAATACATTGTTATTCATGTTTCCGTAAGGGGGTAACTTTACACCATTATGTGGCAGTGCATTGAATTATTATTGTAATCTAGTGATTTTAAAATAAACTGCTTTCCCAAAAAATGGAAACAAATGTAAAAACGCATGATTATTTTGGATTCAGATGTCAACTTTGATTAAACAGAAACATTTGTGAACTGTTGTGACTGAAATTTACGGTTCATTAATTTATGACTTCTCAGCAAAGCTGTATAAGGTCCCTCAAAGCACTGCATGATTCTCAATGTTGTGCTTGTATTTGGAAACAGGCGGTTGAATATACTTGTTCAGCAGTCTCAGTCCACATATTGTTTTCTAACAGTATTTTATAAAACAAACACAAAAATGCCTCAATGCTAATGAAATGTAAGCAACATAATGTGTCTCAACGCAGCATTTGGCTGTAAGTGTACAGTATTTAAGAGATACAGTGTCTGGTGAGATGTCAGTTTAAAGTGTGAAATTCATAAAACATGCATCACCTAAGTTGAGGTAGAAGTCCAGTTTTCCCCGATGGAGCTCCAGAGTGATATAGTCGCCTCTCTGGCCCTCACCATGCAGCAAAACCCCGTTGGCCTGCTGACTCTTAAACAGCAGCGAGATGACATCTTTCACGGTGGACATGGACTTTTGGTTAAATCGATACAGCAGGGAGCTTCTGCCATCAAAATCTGCCACGTAGGACTCTGAGATGGGTAAAACAGAGCAAAGCTTGCATCAGTGCAGAATAACTTGACAATGAGATGTGGAGTGTGCTTGCTGTCAAAATGATATGTATGATCTCAATCTGAAATTTATCCGGACATTGTGTTATTTTTAAAGGTTATCATCAAACTTAAGCATCCAATGAGCACTAATGCGGGTCAAGATGGACCATTTTTATGGCATGAAGTCCTAAAAGTATTTTTTTTTTCGCGGGAGTGAAATGATTTGTTACATGGCAGAACAAAATAAAACTTTTCTATTGTCTCCCCCACCCCCCAAAAAGGCCATTTTGTTTTTGATGTCAGAATGCCCGCATGGTCTACTACAGTGTGGTGTGTGAAAAATGGTTCCAATATGCAGTGGCTGTGGGGCAAAAGAATCGGTCATTATCTGTGTTAATGGTCATGTCTCCCCTGAGGTGGGGGGGCATGCAGGCGCAGGACCTGCCGCTTATCTCCTGAAGGGCCACAACGGCGCGGAAACTAACATGACACACACAGCAAAAAAATAAAAATAAATAAAACACTCTTCAGCGGGGGCAACTTGTTCCTAAACCATGCGCTTTAACTCTGCAGGCCCCTTGTTTGTTTTATACCACTCCTGTTTGTTTTGTGATCTGTGAAGCACTTTGTGTTGCCTGGAGCGCTACGGTGTGCTCCATAAATACAAAGTAATGCTATGCAAGCGACTGCGCCTGTAGCTCGGCACAGTCGGCTCTCCCCGCAGAGGAGCAATAATAAAAACACACACAAAAAAAGCAACAAACATATTTTTTAAAAAGCTGTTTCTTTACAAACCGAAAAAACTGGTCAAAGTAAGTCGCTAGAATAAAGTTAATCCTGCTCCCCGGGGAATTCAAATGACAATTACAATGAATTAAATGAAAAACAGGACCACCTGACTGCACAGGGGCTCCTCTTGTATAGTTGGGGTGCGACCAAGCATCAATATATTGATGCCTGGTCTCTACTGTTTATCTTGTCCAGTGTTGCAGAGAAACTCAAGTCTGTTCCAGAAGACTGGGGCGGACAGCATCCTAGATTGATCGCCGGGCCAAAAGGCCAACTTGACAATACTGTCCAGGTGCACCATTTTAAGGCACTTTGGTAGCATAGCTAAGGATGAACTATTAAAATTGCACTACAATCTTCAAATTTCTACCTTTTATCCAGTTCAGGGTTGCAGGGATGCTCGAGTCAAGACCAGATGATTGTGGGTGAACGACACCTGTGATTGGTCACCAAAATACACTGGTGGGTCATTGCTGTTGTGTTTCTCCTTTCAGAATATTTTGTAAACAATTTTCAATGAGTTTAAGGGACTATATTTACTAACTACAGTGATGATAGCAATTTGAAATGGTAACCCCAATTTTCTTTTTCCCAACATTTAATTTTTTAAGTAGATGCATGGGTAATACTAGCCACCCCGATTACAAGCAGAAAAATGCATCTCATGCAGCAAAGATATCTAATGAAAATTGTCGATGCTGTCATTTAGGAACTGACTTTATGCATTCCTTGTGTTACTATTTCCACTTTCAAAGTGTTGGAGTCATGACGAAGATGACAATGTGACCAAAAATAAATAAATACATACGTACATACATACATACATACAACATCAGCAATGATACAAGCCATATTTTACTTGAATGAGACATTATGCTTTTGCACATGACACAAAACAATGTCTTTCTATCATGTCTGTGGCATGATTTTATGATAATACCTCAAGGATTTTTTTTTTTTTTTTTTTT
>NW_017805558.1:310371-314062 GCF_001891065.2 Hippocampus comes
GATTTTTTTTTTTTTTTTTTTTTAACATTACGCTCTGCACACCACATTTCACAGATTGCTGGCCCAATGGCGAGTATACCTTTTGTTACTATGACGACATGGGGCGACACGAGGGGTGGCTGCACGTTGACTCGTGACAAGTGACTCCAAGCTGCGTAAGCCCCGACAAGATAATGTGGATTCAGATTTTTGTTTGTGGAAGCAATTATAGCTCATTCATTGAAACATTTTACAAATAGGTCAATAACAACCGAATTACAGTATTTGGTTGTTTCATATCACACTTGATGGGTTTCCAGGCACTCGAGAGACTAAATAAAGTACTTTTTCGTCCCCTTTATAGGCGATAGCTCGTCACAACTCCCTGATGTTGAGTTGTTTGCTGTTGGTTTTTGTTTGAGAACGGCCTCTGCAGTTGAGTCGACTGCGGGATGTTCAATCATAATAACAATAACTGTGATCTCAATGAGAAAAGAAAAGTGTTCGGCTCCCAATAAAAATGACATTTCAATTTACAAATGTCTTCCCTCACATTGCGGGGGCTGAGAAGAATATCTTAGCTTCCCTCATCATTTGTGTTCCTCATCATTCATGGAGTGTACAATCGATTGGCGGCGAGGCAGCATTTTGGCCGCCACCTTTACATAATCCTTCTTGTGAGAGACACCACGCTCCAATGTGGTAACAGGGGCCATGCATGACAATGTGACTGCAGATGAGC
Source organism: Hippocampus comes (assembly GCF_001891065.2). Classification (NCBI taxonomy): domain Eukaryota; kingdom Metazoa; phylum Chordata; class Actinopteri; order Syngnathiformes; family Syngnathidae; genus Hippocampus; species Hippocampus comes. The sequence continues at coordinate 311,093 of NW_017805558.1, forward strand.
TCTGCTAAAGCAGACGGTCTTATTTTCCTTTGAAGGCTGAAGCTGATAATCTGAAGAATACGGCAGCGGCAGCAACGGCGAGACAGCCTTTATGTTTGTCTAACATTGATGGTGAAGTGTGTGTGAGGCAGTTGGACGCCATAAAACCGCTCATTGTGACGTTGTCCGCCACAGTCACTGCTTTTAATTGCCCTGTTTTCAAGTGAAGCCCTTAGAAGTGTTTTTTTTTTTTTTTGGGGGGGGGGGGGTTTAAAAATTATTTTAAAACTGTTATCATGAGAACTCATGGGATACTTAATTAAGTAGCCCTGCATTTATAACAGCCTGAAATTCCTTCACTGGGATTCTGTTTTATGCATTTATTCAAAATCAGTAATTGGAGTTTGCATCTATGCTGTTCTTTGTATCAAAACAAAGTAATCAAAATATTAGAAGCAGCCCCGTAAATGATGCAGTGTAATAAGACACCAGTGCAAACCGCAACCACAACAATAAACTTGTTGGTAAATTAAAAATAAACAAAACAAAACAAAATAATGTTAAAACTAATTTTTTTTCTTTTCATAAAGACATGATCCATTTTGTGTGTTGGATCTCATTTGCTAGCATATCACTTTCCATTTAAAGCGTTTCAATTATGTCAATAGTATGTGTCGCTAAATGCAATGCTGAGTGAAGGAACTCTCGACATGATTTTAGGAGGAGGCTTGGACTGTTTCCACTACCTCGTTATCTTGTGACCTTGAGCGCAGATGAGCTGAGAGTTTTAAAATTTAGAATCAAAAGTCAAACATTAGCATATGAACATTGCAAGTTTAGCAGTGAATTTCGGTGTCGGCATCAGAGAGCATCTTACCGGGGGCCATTAGGCATATTCTGCCGCTCAATAAATGCTGATAATATTAGTTTTCTGTCAACAACTAAAACACTAATTCATCTCTTGTACCAAAACATGCACCTGCATTGCCAGAAAATGACTGTGGAAAACAGATATTGACAATCCAAGCAGAGGCTGTCTTAACATCATCTTTCAAGTAGAGGCTGGCCTGACAGCAGTAGAAAATGTGAACACATACCCTCTCACACGCACACACGCACGCATAAACACATAACATTATAAACAGGTATGCCACGGTGAGCATTATAAGGTGAATTAAGAGTCAGTGAGTGTAGGCACGTTTCTATTTGCAATGTTGTCCTTTCATTCGCTGATGTAGTTTCGCATTGCGCCTCTCTCAATGCCAAGCTAAACCAACTGGGCCTTTTAATGAAGCACTTTATGCCTGTAGTCTTTGGTCTGAAAACATGCTTCATAGGGCTCTACTGTATATTTGTAGACAATGCAGGTGCACTCAGGCGTAAAAACTGCCGCATCTTGATTTTCATGGCTGTGCAAGCCTCGTTTAACGTGATTGTAAAGTTGGTAGACAACTCTGCACAATGCTAGGAGTCTAAGTGGACCATGGATTTTTTTTTTTTTTACATGACGCCTGGCACACATGACTATTTGGTGGCTGAAAGTAGACTAATGCTGACGTCAGACAACACGAACGTAGCCCGATTTTGAGCCGACAGATGTCTCGCAGACAACCGAAGTGTCTCGTAGCCGATTTTGAGTTGACATACTCAACGATTGGTCGTGACGCATCTGGGACGATATTGATCTGGCAGCCTGACAACGCGACCGTTGTGAAAGACAAAAAAATTATGTACTTTGACAATTATTTATGATGATGATGATGATGATTATTATCGATCCAACCATTTTCTGATCCGCTTCATTCTCACTAGGGTCGCGGGGCGTGTTGGAGCCTATCCCAGCTGTCTTCGGGCAATAGGCGGGGGACACCCTGAATCGGTTGCCATCCAATCGCAGGGCACACAGAGACGAACAACCATCCACGCCCACACTGACACCAAGGGACAATTTAGAGCGTTCAATCAGCCTGCCATGCATGTTTTTGGAATGCAGGAGGAAACCAAAGTGCCCGGAGAAACCCCACGCAGGCACGGGGAGAACATGCAAACTCCACACAGAAAGGCTGAGCCGGAATTGAACCCTGCACATCTGCACTGTGCGGTGGCCGTGCTAAACAGTCGACCACGGTGCCGCATTATTATTATTATTATTATTATTCATTCATTTTCTGAACCGCTTCATCCTCATGAGGGTCGCGGGGCGTGCTGGAGCCTATCCCAGCTGTCTTCGGGCAGTAGGTGGGGGACACCCTGAATCGGTTGCCAGCCAATCGCAGGGCACACAGAGACGAACAACCATCCACTCCCACACTCACACCAAAGGACAATTTAGAGCGTTCAATCAGCCTGCCATGCATGTTTTTGGAATGTGGGAGGAAACCGGAGTACCCGGAGAAAACCCACGCAGGCCCAGGGAGAACATGCAAACTCCACACAGGGAGGCCGGAGCTGGAATTGAACCCGGTACCTCTGCACTGTGAAGTCGATGTGCTAACCACTGAACTACCGGGCCGCCCTATTATTATTATTATTATTATTATTATTATTATTATTATTATTATTATGTAAATTGGTGGCACAAAGGTGAGGAATGCTCATCAAACACCTCTTTGGAACATTCCATAAGTGAATAGACTAACTGTTCACAAGTAAAGATGGGGCAAGGTTCACCTCTTATAAGGATAAAATATTTGTATTGTTCAAGGACAGTATTCCTCAACTCAACTCAACTCAACTGTATTTATAGAGCACTTGTAAACAGCCATCGCTGCACACTAAGTGCTGTACCTGGAGCAACTAACATATACAACAGTAAAGCAACAAATCAGTAACAAAGACGGTAGAAAGCACCGAACAGCAAAACAAAGAAAAAATCTGAGTCATGCTGAGTCAAATGCCAGAGAATAGAAGTGATTTTGTGGCGGGTTTTAAAGATGGGCAGCGAGGAGGCTTGCCGAATGTTCAGTGGGAGGTCATTCCAGAGAGAGGGAC
>NW_017805558.1:314155-315778 GCF_001891065.2 Hippocampus comes
CGGATGAGCTCAGAGAGGTAAGGTGGCGCAAGGTCATTTAGAGATTTGAAAACAAATAATAGGATCTTGAAAATAACTTTAAAATGTATAGGGAGCCAGTGAAGGGATGCCAGAGTAGGAGTTATGTGCTCCCTCTTACGAGTACCAGTCAAGAAGCGAGCAGCGGCATTCTGGACCAGCTGGAGGCACTTAATGGAGGATTGGCTGACTCCAAAGTAAAGGGCATTGGAGTAATCGAGCCGGGATGTGACGAAGGCATGAATTACTGTCTCAAAGTGTTCATGAGAGAGGAGAGGTTTTACTTTGGCCAGCTGTCTAAGGTGAAAGAAGCTGGATTTAACAACGGCACCAAAGTACTATTGCAAGGAATTTTGGGATGTCATCATCAACGACTCATAATATCATCAAATGTTTCAGACAATCTGGACATTATCACTGTATGTAAGCGGCAAGGCCGAAAACCAACAATGAGTGCCCGTGAGCTTCGATCCGTCAGGCGGCATTGTATCAAAAACTGACATCAATGTTTGAACAAACAGGAACACTTTGGAAAACCATTGTCAGTAAAAAAGGTTCGGTGCTACACCCGTAAGTGCAACTTAAAACTCTGCAATGCAAAGCAAAAGCCATTTATCAACGACACTTAAAAATGCCACAAGCCTCTCTGGGCCGAGCTCATCTAAGATGGACTGATGCAAAGTGCGAAATTTTTATGTGGAGTGACGAATCCACATCGCAATTTGCTTTTGGAAATTGTGGATGCTGTGTCCTCCGGGCCAAAGAAGAAGGGAACCATCCAGACTGTTGTGGATGCAAAGTTCAAAACCAGCATCTCTGATGGTCTGGGACTGTGTTAGTGCCAATGGCATAGGAAACTTACACATCTGTGAAAGCACCATTAATTCTGAAAGGTTTATACATGATTTGGAGAAACATGCTGCCATCCAAGCAATTACTTTTTCATGGATGCCCCTACTTATTTTCGACAATGCCAAACCACATTTTTCATGTTACAATAGAGTGGCTTCATACGAAACGAGACTAGCCTGCCTGCAGTCCAGAGCTGTCTCTCATTGAACATGTGTGGTGCATTATGAAGTGTAATATATGACAACGGAGACTAAACATGAAGAAAGAATGGCAAAGAATTCCACCTCCAAAACTTCAATTCGTGTCTCAATTTCCCCAAATGTTTATCAAATGTGTTTTTTTTTTTTTTAAAGTGATGTAACAGTCGTAAATATCACCCTGTCCAGGCTTTTTTGCAACATGTTGCAGCCCCTCCAAAATTCTTCAGTTTAAACATTAAGTATTTTGTCCTTGTAGTATATTTAATTGAATACAGGTTGAACATGATTTGCAAATCATTGTATTCTGTTTTTAATTATGTTAACCACAATGCTCCAACTTCACTGGAATTGGTTTTGTCGTTGCTTCCAAGCAGTCTTTATTTTTGCTCTTTCGCCCTCGATTTGTTTGCGCTCCCACAAGCACTAAGTCCTGCCTGAAACCATTGGCAGTGAACTTCTAAGTAGCTGGAATTTAGGGTTCTCAACCATCCAACCACCATGTGGAAGGTTAGCCGAGCCAATATATATATATATATATATATATATATATATA
>NW_017805558.1:315815-327556 GCF_001891065.2 Hippocampus comes
AGGCTTATATTAGAATAGAATCTTATAATATGTCTTGTATGTTTCATTCGCGTTATTTATTTATCATTGTCCCAATACAGAAGTCGAGACTATATCGTGTGTGTGTTTAGGCCATAGTATTAACCTCCATTTTGCTAAAAGAACTCCCAATTTATTTAATTGATCCCCCCCCCCCTTTCATGTTTTTAGACTGATTTAGTTGGGTTTTTTCATCATTTACCCTCTAAACAATCCAATATTTGACATGGTATCCCAAGAAGCAAGCGTGACTAAAGCAGGTATTTCTCCCGAGTCACTATTAATTGTCTACATCTAGATACAGTATATGCAAAGTTACCGTACAGGGTCGGGGTCAGGGGGGGGTACAGTAACTCATTGGTGTTTCTTATGAATACACTCCATGGCCCCAACAGTGGAGAGTTTACTCGAGTCAAACTGCATACAGAATGGTGGCTACCTTGTACAAAAATGTGGTTTCCATGTTGGTTCCATGGCAAAAAGAAAACATCTCGGATACAATTCAATATCTGTTTACTCACTTGACTCCCATGCAGTCAGCATGGGAACCGTCCCCACTATGTGGTGATGTGAATGTGAGTGCGAATAGATGTCTGTCTCTGTGGCTGGATTCACACTGCATGATTCAAGTGACACCGTTCCATTTTTTTCTCAAGTAACATAATGAACTGTGATTGTAAAAACACAAACAAACAAAAAAATATATATACATGGAATACATCCTGACTGGATTCAGGCCTTTCACCCACAATCTTCTTAACAATAAATCAATTGCCTATTGTGTCCAACTTTGAGAATTAACATTCTAAAAGCATCTGTGCATGTTGGAATGCTAAAAATAGAACAGGGCAAGGTAACACATTAACTGCATATGGTACTTACTATAGGAACAGCCGTAAACTTCCACCCTGAGGCCCATCCAGCCGCTTGGATTCCAGTCGAGAGGCATGAATCGAAGGAAGCGGGCTCTTATCGAGTGGGAGAGCTTGTTCTGAATGACACCCTCTGAATTGATATTCCCAACAAATGTCTGTGGGAATCAGAAACAAGACATGTAAAAGCTAAGACAATTTCAAAATTAAGGCTGGCAACTGTTTTCCAAATTAAAGAAGAATACGAAATACTTAATGTCATTTATCTATTTCACAATTTGAAACAGTTTTCATCTATTACAAACTGCAACATACATTGGTCAAAACATCTCAACCACATCTCACAATACACCACATAGTTTTAAGCCCCCTGGAATTTACTGGCTTGTTTTGAGGGTTTGGTCCTAGCTCTAGAAAATGACCCACTTCGTCCCACCTGCTTTACGCAAAAGCAAAACTGAGTACAGCTTTCGTCACCTGGATGAACCATTAAGATACGTGGATGTTATTCCTCTAATACGGTAGTTCACAACTTTTTTTCTACCAGAAACCGGTTCATGGTAGAACAGATTTTTCGTGGAACGTCAACCATTTGCTGATGACGGGAGACGTGGAGGAAGTGGGGGTGTTAATGAAAATTCGTGATCGGAAAGTAATCGCCATTCGGTTGTGTTGATGTATGTTCTTGTATGTCAAATGGTCCCTGTGGTTGGGGACCACTTCTCTAATGTACTCTATTTAAATAACATTAAATGCTTTATCACATTTAATGTAGCATATTTGCAGCATCTTGAACATGCTAGACACCTCTAGTGTACCATATTTATATCATAATTAGTGAAAGGCACATTTCCAATGTGTCATATTTACATAATTTTTATTTATTCATTAATTTTTGCTCATTTAACGTACCATATCTGCCCGCGCATGCAGCAACCTCACCCCTCAAGCACCTGATAATTTGGTGACAGAAAATCTTCTGCAGTAGGTGTAAAAACAGGTGCATTTTCATTTTCATGCCAATTTCATGCCAGGTCTAGTTCATTGTGTTTGTGAATTTGGTAGATGCGCTATAGGTCACTACCCCCTGCTACCCCCCCGGGTAAAAGGTGGTGGAACACGATTTTGGGGTTTGCGTGGTTAACCTCATGGTCTTTCATTCAGAAATATGACACCAGCGCGAGACAATTCCTCTGAATCACTGTAGAAAACAATTCATTGAACAAATTCTAGTCATTATCATCTTAAAAAATATTTTAACAGCACCCCTGTCACTATTTGGGGGAGGTCACACACAGATGCATAATCAGGTGGTGCAAGGTTCCAACTGTACACATCACACACACAACCGACTAGATCATTCAAAAATGGAGATATTGCAGTTTACGTGCCAATGTAATGCAAGAACTCCTGCAAGTCTAATTTTTGTTTCCACAATATTAACATTGCGTACTTAGGGGTGCGCTCCGTATCTCCCTGATTTCGATGCAAATGAGGGGCACCCTGAGAATTGGCCCCGGAAAACACTTCCAGGATCCATCGCACAATGGCGCACAAAGGCGCAAACCCCCTCAGTGCCCCCAATTCTACCGGTCAAGTCGAGCAAAATACCAAAAGACCAAAACAGTTAATGTACTACATACTTTGAGTCTCACACATTTATTATATAATCATATCTGCAGCTCTGTTGGACCATAGTAACATCATATTTAATTTCCCTACACCAGTAATGTACAGTCTTTACTGTTCCAATGTAAATTATTGACATTATAGTTAGTGATCTTTACAATTTTAATGTACTGTATTTAAATATTGAAGATTCTCTCTACTAATGTTCCGTATTTACATCAAATTTAATGTTCTATACAATTCTAATCTGCCATGTGCACACCAGTTTTCATGGTCTGTACGCCTGTTATTTACACCATATTTAATGTTGCACCTCTAATGTACAAAATCAAAAATGTATCACTTGAAGCAAATTACGAAGCCAAATGCAGCCTGAGATGAGATGAGGCAGCAGAGGATGAAAATGTTAAAAAAAAAGCCAGAATATCAATGGACACCAAGGCTAACCAGAGGAAGACGTCTTTCCTGCCTTTGAACTACACACCACTTTCCCATTTACAACTGAAAGATAAGAATCATCATGTAGTCTGGAAATATCCTTTCATATGTGTCCACAAAAAAAAAAAAAGATATTCTCACATCCAGTAACAAACCACGTTGGAGCGCACTTGTGAAGCATCATTTTTCTTTTTCATTTTCAGCTTCCAAGAAAGCCAAAGGGAAGGACTGTCGACTGGCAAACAGAGAGCTGCCGAGGGAGAGAGACAATGGAGTCTCTCCAAAGACTAATGATGCTGCTAACTGATTCTAGCCAGGTGACATATTCAATCAAAAAGGTATCATGCCGCAAAGCAAAGGGCCGCAAAGGATAGCCCTTTACTTGTGGCATTTGTGACAAGTTCACAGCCAAGACATGGACAGAAATGTTTGCGTGGTGGGCTGTTTGGTAGCAAACACAGACGCATGCCACCGGCGGGATGCTGCAGCACCACGGTGTCATTAAATACAGTGGCTGCTTCTCGCAAGATAATCGAGGTCCCGCATGCAGCCGTTAAGGGCGAGATTGGCACTTTTGGCAAGGAGGAATGAGTATTTTCTTAAAATGGAGACCTAATGTGTTGATTTGTACCACTACACTGTAGTTTAATTTGGCAAAAGGCTCAGAAAGCTTGGCTGCTCATTTCATCCTCTGTCAAAACATAAACACTTATAGCGCTTATCTTTTTTTCCCCACAGTCCCGGCACCATTACATTTATGACAGAATAAGCCAACGTATAATATGTCTGCTTGGAAGCAGGTGAGCGCATATCAACCTCAGCAGTAAATCCTGCTTCACTTCAGCATGGTAAAGCGCTAAATGATATCAAAATAAAATATGCATTGTCAAATTTTGGTAAGGTACTTCACAATGGTATCGTAAAAAAAAAACAAAACAGTAAATAAATGATTAAAAATAAAAAATAAAAATAATAATGATAATGGTGGACCACTGGTTAGCACTGCCGCTTGACAGTTCTGGTAGGGTTGTGAGTTGAAATCCAGGCTCAGGCCTGTATTCTGCTTGTGTGTTTCCTCCTAGATTGCAAATAATATATTTGGTTTGTTAAATGAAGACTAAATTATTTGAAATGTGAGTGTGAATGGTCATTTGTCTACATGTACCCTGTGATTGGCTTGTGACCATTTCAGGGTGTACTCCACCTGTTACCCAAAGTCAGCTGAAATAAACTCCAGCACACCCACAGGATAAGCGGTTGAGAGAATTGATCGATGGATAATTCTTCTTTTTTATTATTTATTTCGGACACAACGGGATCCATTTGACATTGTAAAGAAAGAAAGAAATAAACATACAAATATTACAACAAATAATGATCCACAGTGATCAATGTCAAACATACACATGTTTACCAATGGTTCCACTATGTGGAATAAAATCTGATGGAACTGCGCAGGGGCCTAACCAAACTACTGGTCAAGTAATTTTCGGACCCAGATGCCCAACACATACATCTAAATGTCAGATTACAAAGAGCAGCGGAGCAGGTACAGGTCGTATGTCGACAATAACCTGATTGCCTGATTGCAATGGAGCTTCTCAAGGCTCTCAGCAGCAGCCTCATGCAGTCATTTTAAGCGGCTGGGAGTTTTCTAATGCTTTCTGGCTTATAACCGCACCACAGTTGGGCAGTATACAAGGATGTATAACACGCACTAAAGTATGAGTGCTTGACTGCTACATAGCACATACTAAACTTGCAACACGACATATTCGCTCAAGCGTACAGTGTCGAACGCTGACGATGTCCTTGTGATCAGAGATGTCATTTGCAATAATACTGTATATCCCACATTTGTGACCTTGCTGCACACACTGAATGCATTGACAGACAGATGGAAGTCAGAAAAGCAAGATTGTCTGTCCTCTTTGACGATCATGATCTTATTTATTTATTTTTTTTATCCTATTTTATAACATCCATTCATTCATCCATTTTCTGATCTGCTTATCCCCACAAGGGTCGCGGGGTGTGCTGGTGCCTATCCCAGCTGTCTTCGGGCATTAGGTGGGGGACACCCTGAACTGGTTGCCTATCAAGCACAGTATTTTTTAATATATTTACTCATATCAAAATCAGCACCATATTGGGTGGATAGCTCAAAAGCTGCTGGAGGCCAGCACTATATTGGCTAAAAACTAGCTCATCTACGTACATTAGGTGGTTCGTACATCACCAGTCCAACATCCTGTGCCATTTACATTGAAAATCAAAAACAAATCATTCATATACACATTAAAAAGTAAAGCAGACAGAAATCCATTCTGACCAGTGGTCACGTAGGAGGGAAATAATGTTCCATTGCCACATCTCTCTCTCATTGTCTGATGAGTACCAATAAACTAGGACCCAAATTAAAAAGCCTGGGATGCAGCTTTCCGATCATAAATAATAACAATGATAGTAACAGCTGCTGATGCCCACTCAGTGACGGTGTGGATATGGGTGTGAATGCTTGTTTGTCTTTATATGTGCCCTGCGACTGACTGGCAACCAGTTCAGGGTGTATTCTGCCTTCCGCCTAAAGTCAACTGGGATTAGCTCCAGCACTCCCCGCGACCCTGTGCAGGATAAGTGGTGTTGAGAATGGATGGATATTGTTATTTTTACCCAGAAACTCATCACTTCTTTTGTGCTTCGGGTTAACTGTTTAAAACTCGCAAAAACAAACCCTATTATTGGAGAAAAGAGTAAAACTAAAGCCATCCTGTTAGAGGAATCTCTGAGCAAAATTGTATCATGTTTAAAGTTTCATTTAATTTGGGCACATCTAAACGTTTGGGTGCGTATCCAGCACCTCCAAACGCCTGTGCACATAGGTGCCGGCCACCTGGCCGGAGGGCTGTTGAAGTCCACAATTAGCACGTCAATGCAGGTGGGCAATCACAGGGGAGGGGGCGAAACTCGATCACAAAAGGGGAATGAATAATTTGGGAACAGCGGTTGAACAACAAAAGACGAGTTGAGAACACCCGTCGCGCCCAGGCGACATTTGTCGTCCGCAAAGTCTGCAACATGTTAATTCGATGTAGACCAGACAGAAAAGGCGCCAACGTACTGGTGGTTCAAGTTTAAAAAACAGGTAACCAATCACCACCGAGGGGCCGGACCGGGGGTGCGGTATGCAAATGTCGGGGGCAGTGTTTTCCTTGTATGTTACAATAAAAGTCGGAATTGGCGGGAAGGGAGCTGGAGAGACTGTGATCATCGGAGCAACTACCGTCGTTTGCTCTCAGAGATCCCCTCCCGCCGATATTGAAGACAATTTTCCTGTGTGCCGAGTCATTTCTTTAACTTTGTCCGAGAAAATCTCTGACACATCCACATTTTAGGTCAAAGTTAAGCACAAATAAGTTTGGGCCTACTGAGAAAAAAAACAAGCAGTCTTAACATGATGGTAATTCCAACCTCAGAAAAATCCAGATGAGAACATCCGGCCAAAGAAAGGCACCAAATACACCATGAAGATCACATGAGTAGCCTAAAAATAGCTCACCAGTAATAGGACATTTGATTTTCCCAAGAATGTTGTCGAAATGATCTTTTACAAATGCAAACACTGGCAGATTTATTTAAAAAAAAAATGGTTGCATATATTTTTCCTGATTACTGTAAGACATTATTAAAATGATCAATGTCTGAAAATGAATATCATAAAACAGTGATATTATTAACCCTTTCAGGGACAGCGGTTACGACAGTGGACCGCCTATCATGTTATCAGATTACAGGTTATTATTGGTGCATGAAATGGTTAAATGTAATTTGAGTAAATTTGATGACTCAGCTGTGTCAACTTGGTAGCCCTTTGCACTAAGCCATGCAAAAGAAGTAGTTCTCACTCTCAAATAGGTTGGTGACCCCTGCTGTACAAACAACCAATCGATGTTCTGTTAGCTACAAAACTCAACAAAGACCATAACTGCAGAAGTGAATGTTTTTGAATTGGATAAACTATTTGTAGCCTAAGCATCAGAGGACCAACACTGAGTCTTCCCCGAGATAAGGCTCTGGGGTCTAAACTCTGGAAAATTGCACTTCTACTGCTTGAAGAAACCAGCTAAGACCTATTCACAGTAGAAGCAAGCCATGGCTTTGTTGCAGAACAAGCCATCTCAAAAGGACGTTCCAAAAGAAAAATGTGCCTGACCACCAATCAAACCTTACAGAGGCTGGCTTCACGAGAGAACCAAGCAGTGTTCCTTCAGTTAAAATGACTGACGAACATTTGCATGAGAAAAAGAAAAAAAACAAACAAATTTGGCTCTTATCACTGAGGATAAACACTTCTAAAATAACCAATTTGCCTAAATTACCTTTAAAAGGGGTGACCAAACGTCCTCTTTCGCCCGGACATGTCCACTTTTTTTAAACCCCGTTCGGACATCCAGGTGGGTTTTATAAATTCATGAAAATGTTCTTCTTCATGGGACCAATTAGCGTGTGTTTAATTTTCCTGACGTTTTTGTTTTGTTTTTTAATGAGGCGTAGTACACCGTTATCAGCGTGTATGATGTGTACACTGGCAGAGCCAGAGCCCGAAAGAGAAGGCAAGCTGCGGTAGTCAGGACAAGTGTGTTAAGCAGGTGCGCTCAGTTGCAAGTGTGAATGCCAACTGCTGAAATGGGATGGAATGACATCCCATTCAGTTGTCTGTGTTTGACCACTGTTGTTGAAGTCACTGGACGGAGAGATGTGTTATGTTTACTCATTGAAAAAGCCAAATACAACTGCACCCATTCCGCCCCTGACTAACGGTTCTGTGTTGAGGCCATTGACAATACACGATAAAGGTAACAGTGTGCAACGTTTGCAAGAAAATGTTTGGATGGCTAATAAAGGTGTTGCTCAGAGAGCTCAAAGCTCATATCACACAGAAAAACACTCAACAAGATATATGAGGAGAGAGTTCACAGAGTGTAAAGTTGACCGCGTTCCTGAATTGTTCGAGCCGGGAACACAGGATGGTGAAGATCAAAAGTTTTTCTCTGTTAAATTGTGAGACAACCATTTTATGATTTAAGCAGCTCGGACAATGGACGGATGTTTTATTTTCTACCCATGCATCGCAGGCACAATATGTTGAAAACATATTGCCATTTTAATAATGGCACATGCAGTGCAAAATGTAAAAGAAGTGCAATAAATTCATATGGAATTGCATGCTTGAATCTAACTTTGACCAATCAGATGCAACCTTAAATGTGCATCGCCATCCAACAGGACATACATTGGGCCTTCTTAATTTTCCGCATGAAAAATATATTTTATTATATAATAAAAATGTAATTTCTTGAAAAATCGCAGTAATATCGATATTGCAATATGCAACCCCCATATTACAAATTGCATGTTTTTCTAGAATCGTGCACCCTTACTTTAAACAAATTAGTTACCGTAGTTATAATGTATGGAACCTAAATTAAACGAATAAAAAACAAAATGCAACACTATTTCTATAAATCTCTGCCAATGGTGATATATTCACATGATCACTTCTACAGCATTCCTAGAAATTCACAATGTCCCAAGACTGGTAAGATAGTTTTAGAACACGCCAGGGGATTACTGATAGGGTGCTCGGGGTCGACCTGGTCAGGGTTCTAAATTAACTTGGCTGGTGCCTCTCTAAAGTTATCACCCAAACAGAGGTCCCACAAGCCAATTTTCTAAACTTTAGCTGGCTGTTTTTATCTAACGCTACCTTTCTCGCGCTGGATGCACTCGAGGCTGTCCTGTGAAATGCAGGCATTCATGATGCTGCCACTGGGCGTATTAAACGTCATTAGCAAGCAAGGCAGAGTATTTATTGGAAAGGTAGACGTCAATGCCAGGTGTACAAATGACAGAGAAACACAAAGTTTTTTTGCTTGATTTTGAACGATTCCAATTCTGATTATGGTTACCAACAATTCTCAATTGTAATTCTTTTCGGGGTGTTCAAACTTTGAAAATTAAGAAAAAAAAATTCTTGCAGCTCAAAGCACAGACTAAGATAACATTTAACAGGGCCTGCGTCATTTCCTTGCCTTGTACTACGGCACTGACCTTCTTCCCTGAGAGGCAATACAGGAGAAAAGATGTTTGTTGTCACCTCTCACTTAATAACCCCTATCAATTAAAATATGAAAAATCATTGTTTTGCTTTATTTCCGAGCCTGTTTTTTTTTCATCTCTACTATATATATATATATATATATATGCACGCACACACGCAGGCCTTCTCAAATGCAGGTTACGGACTGGCCATTCAATATTTTTGCAGAAATTTTCCTTATTTTTTATTGTGTTTGATTGTTTGTTTGTTTTTTAACAACAATGCTATTTTTCGTTTTTCAAAATCATGTAACAAAAAAATTGTAGGTTTTGTTTTGCAGAGTTGCTGGAACGGTTTACTGCTTTTTTATGCAATACAATTTGAATGGAGAACATTTCTTTTTTTTTAATATGAGAGCAAATTGAGTTCTGACCTTGGTCATGGAATGACTTCGACTTTCAGGATAATTTGTTCCCGGTGGAGGTCTTTGCTCCCCAGAGTGGCAGTTTACTTTGTTTGTGCCCTTTCCATTTCGCATAATTGGTTTTGTTGGGCAATATAACAGAGGTCGGCAAACAGAGATGATGACGCCTGACAGGCAGCAGCTCTGACAGTGCTCCTCACGCACTTGAAAAGAGCTTGTTATCCAGGAATGCCGGCCATGCCAACATTTGATGTCATGAGGCCCCTTTGTAATCATGGAGGTGAGGGCTTCGATCAGCCTGCACTGGAGGCTTAGGGGCAATGAATGACGCGCCCTTCAGTGGTTACCCCGCCTCAATCACCTCGGTCTCCATTTCAAGGGTTTGACGGGATGATCTTGAGCAGAAGCAAACAGTTGGCGTCTGTCCTGCGTCAAACGTCCGCTCGCTTCCACCCTGGTGACGCACGCACATGACAAACTAGCAAATCATCTGGTTGGCGACTGGCTCGTTTGTGCGCCAGCTATTGTCAAAAGCTTGTCAGACTTTATGTCTAACTTTTGTTTTTTTTTTGTTTTCTTAGACAGTTCAATAAGCAGTTGAACTGTCAATTAAAACAGTGTTTCACAACCTCTTTTGAGCCAAGGCATACATTTTACTTGAGAACTTTCACAGCACAACACCAAATGAAAAAAATCTGTACAGTGGTGTCCAGGGACGTTGCTGGGCCCAAAATTTGGCCCCGGGAATAGGCACCGACAGCAGACAAGATTTCCGACCCGGCCCGACGAATCCGACAAACTTTTCCAAAATGGACCATATATATATATATATACATACAAATAATATCTTTATCTACACGGATGGATTGTCAACAACTTTATTTCAATTAATGTTTCAGTTTTGGATTAGTGTTTCTATGAATTTGTCACAGGGCTATGTTTGACCAGAATTAATGTCAACCTTATGAACTTGATTTGATCAAGAATTTTAAAGGTTTACTTCCATTAGAGCAGGGGTGCCCAAACTTTTTGACCAAAGATCTACTTTTCGATCAACCAACCTCCCGGGGTCGACCCGTGACCACGCACGCGCGCATACACACGCATGCACGCATGTACACACGCATGCGATGATGAGCACTTCTGCAGCCTGTTAACGCTCGTAGCTCACGCGTACCGTTTTAAAAGGCCCTCCAGATTCCCATTCTTTGCCCGTCCCCTCGGTGAATTGTACAAAACAAACTCTGAATGAGAATAATAATAACGATAACAGATATACTTCTCACGGGCTCACCACCCATGGGAGGGGCCAAAGGGGTCGGGTGCAATGTGAGCTGGGCAGCAGCCAAAGGCAGGGACCCTGGCGGTCTGATCCTCGGCTGCAGAAGCTAGCTCTAGGGACGTGGAATGTCACCTCTCTTGCAGGGAAGGAGCCCGAGGTGGTGTGCGAGGTAGAGAAGGGGGGACGGGTCCTGACCGTTGTTTGTGCATATGCACCAAACAGCAGCTCAGCCTACCCACCCTTTTTGGAGTCCTTGGAGGGTGTGCTGGAGAGTACTCCTGCTGGGGACTCCCTTGTTCTACTGGGGGACTTCAATGCTCACGGGGGCAATGACAGTGAGACCTGGAAGGGCGTGATTGGGAGGAACGGCCCCCCCGATCAGAACTCGAGTGGTGTTTTGTTGTTGGACTTCTGTGCTCGTCACGGATTGTCCATAACGAACACCTTGTTCAAACATAAGGGTGTCCATATGTGCACTTGGCACCAGGACACCCTAGGCCGCAGTTCGATGATTGACTTTGTGGTTGTATCATCGGATTTGCGGCCGCATGTTTTGGACACTCAGGTGAAGAGAGGGGCGGAGCTGTCAACTGATCACCACCTGGTGGTGAGTAGGCTGCGATGGTGGGGGAAGATGCCGGTCCGTCCTGGCAGAACCAAACGTATTGTGAGGGTTTGTTGGGAGCATCTGGCGGAATCCCCTGTCAGAAAAAGTTTCAACTCCCACCTCCGGCAGAGCTTTTCCCATGTCCCGGGTGAGGCGGGGGACATTGAGTCCGAATGGACCCTGTTCCGTGCCTCTATTGTTGAGGCGGCCAATCTGAGTTGTGGCCATAAGGTGGTTGGTGCCTGTCGTGGCGGCAACCCCCGTACTCGCTGGTGGACACCAGCAGTCAGGGATGCCGTCAAGCTGAAGGAGTCCTATCGGGCCTTTATGGCCTGTGGGACCCCAGAGGCAGCTGACGGGGATCAACTGGC